>NC_057795.1:29363358-29383045 GCF_018294505.1 Triticum aestivum | reverse complement strand
GGTGCAATGGTGTGTGTGTGAGGTAAATACATTTGGTAACAGGAGTGGAAAAAGGGGTTGTGTAGTTGAGAGACTTAGAGATCGAAACATGGAGAGAAAGAATGAACATGTGTTGGAAACCGATAGCTTGCTAAGGTGGTTAGGAGAGGAAGATTGACCGATACAGGAAGTATGTAGCGTTTGTGCGTGTGGGGGGGGGCTAAAAACAACATTTGAATGTACATAGTACGAGACTTAATATCGATGTTTCAATTCGGTGTACATTGTAAGATTTGAACCGAGGACCAAGCATTCGGGTAATTATTTTGAATTCGTGTCGTACTAAGTTTTGAAAACTTGACATTGGCTAAATTAGTTGTGCTATTTTGTAGGTCATATGTTTGAATCCATCCAAAAGTTTTCTCACTACCATGGTGTTCATCATATACATATGAATTTGTATTAAAAAAGTAGCATGGATACAGTGAAATACGAAATCCACGTTAGAATTGGAGATCGCTACGTGACACACACTCTAATTCAAATAACTAACTACGTGACACACACTCTAATTCAAGTAACTAATTATGTGACACACTCTAATCCACGTTAGCGTGGGTACTGTTTCAATTTTTTTTCAAATAACTCCTCATTAATTAATTTATAGTACTCCCTCTGTTCACTTTTATAAGACCTTGAAGACATTTCAGACAATGTGCAAAACAGTTCATTTTAAGTTGTCTGAAATGACTTACAAAAGTGAACGGATGGAGTATCTCGTTTCGAATGACTAATTATTGCAAGGAAAACACGGGCATGGTAATACATACAGATTCGTTTGCAAATGAAAGAAGATTCGTTTGCATTCTCAAATGTAGGTGCACCAGGCAGACCAGGGTCGTATCGGGGTGGACGCTGCTTTGGTGCCTTAAAGGCAACAGCCCTTGGGTGATTGACATGTGGGCCAGCCACCTGTTGGGCCCACATGTCATGGACACAAAGGCAGGTGCCCTAAGGCACCAAAGCGAAGTCCTGTTGGGGTGGTCGCGTGTGTCGGACGGACGCGTAGCACCCAACCACCCACCCCCCTTCCCCCAAAAAAAGGACAACGACAATATAAGTTCGCGCTTCCACGTTTCGGATTGAAATATCTGGCGGCCCCAATTCTAGCCCTGCAAAATATCTCTTCTCCACCGTCCCCTTCTGCGCCCAGATTGCTCAAATCCCTAATTCGCCGCCATCCCACGAATCACCCCTCGTCTTGTCTCTTTCCCCACCGTTCCCCACCTCTGTGCTGGACGACGACGACGAAGATGACGGTCGCGCTTCACCACCGCACCGGAGCTACCTCATCTACGCCCTTGTCCGCCGCACCGGGTGGTCCACCGACAACGTCAGCCGCCGCAACCGACGTGCCTCACAGACACCGAGTTCCACCGCATCAGGTGCGCTTCACCGACGCCGTCTCCCAGCTCACCGGGGCTACTTCACCGAGCACATCGTCGCACCTCCGCCCCCCCCCCCCCGAAGTCGTTGGGGCTTCACCAAAAGTCTCGTCCACCGCATTGTAGCGCCTCGCTGCCACTCAAGATCTGCATCTGTGTGCGGCCAGCCAACGCCAGCGCATCACCCTCAACGGCTCTGAAGTGACCCGCACTCTAGCTAGGCGAGCATGCCCAAACGCCCGCCCGAACTAGGTATCCACACATTACTCCCTTGTGCACTGTTCCGACGATGTTTGGATATCCTTTCACTGCTCTCTTAGCTTACACGCATATGCAACTCTGACTTTATCTCTTATTTCTTCTGGAGATATCATCTGAAACAAGCAAATCCATTTTTTAGCGAAGCATGACGGGGCTACGGGATCTGGTACACATCCTCCACACCCGTATAACCTTGTAAGTATCTGTCCTCCGGTACAACATCAAGGTCAATTCCTCTTATTTGATCAACCATTCGCCGTGTCAAAAATGCAGAGGGGGATGCAAGGAGCACAAGGCATGCACATCCAAGCAAGTGGTAACATGGACTTGTACATGGAACATCCCAAGCACAAGCAGAGCTGCAGCAAGCCTGTACAACGAGCTAGCGTAAGTCCCTGCATTTCATTTAATTCGTACTGGCATTCGTGTATGATTTGTGTGCAGTGGCTGATCCACGAATTCAAGTTACCAGGGGCGAACATTTAACTTAAAAAATATGAAGGCACTTGCACTCCGAAAATCAACATAACTTGAGAAATGTGAAGCTAAATGCACGTTGAAAACCAGCTAATGCTCCAAAGTAGTTCAGATTATAAACACTAAATGATGCAAGCACCAAAAAACACAAAATGCAACATGGTGTACAAGGACTACAAACATGGTCTGTACCTGCCTGAATTATTCGTTCTCTGGCTGAAAATATCGAAGTGTAATTGCACGTATAACCAGTGCGCAAACTGCGTATCAATATATCTATCCTGCACAAGTATGCCAATAGTTTCAAACGACAGATTATAAAAGTATTTATGCTATGTTGTCATGATACGGGGACTTTCTGGTAGATGGCCTCGACGTTTCCTCAAGCTATAAAAATGCACTATAATTTGCTTGTCATCAATGCCTGCAAATCTCTGTCTCTCTCAACATAGTTGATCATCATTAGACACTAAATCCTTCAATGAGCTTGCAAAATGCTTGCATTAGATCCCTCATTAGACACTATATGTTCATCACCAGGAACATGTAGAATGTTTGCATCAAATCCTTCATTAGCAGTCTATTCATTAGACACTTCAGGCTCAAGAACAACATGAGCTTGTATGTTTGCACCGGAAACTTGATTAGATACATCAGATTCAGTCAGTTGAGTATTGATTGGAGGAGTTATAAAATAAGTAGAAATTGGTTTCATTTTCTCATAGATTCCCTACATACAAGCAGTTTTACAACACCGTCAGGTTTAACTATTGGCCAGAAATTGAAGAGTTGAATTAGATATAATCAAGGATGTGATGTACCTGCTCGTTGCGCATGCTACTCTTGCAGGCTGCGACTGTCCGTTTGCGCAAGCTCGATGCCATGCCCGTGTTGCCGCCGCTGCCTCCCACGCAGGCTACACCCATGGTTGGATCTTCATCTTCTTGTCCTTCCATTCGCTTGAAGCCCGGCGACTGCCCTCCAACGAGGGCGCGAGGAAGTGTTGTGTCGGTCTGTCCAGCAGCGGCTAGGTTAGGAGCAAACCAGACTGGAGGCTGGAGTGAATGAATTGGGATTTTTCCTGCTGTCGATCGATATGGGAGGCGCTCGTTTGGGCTGCGGGGCTGCTATAGGGCCTGCCTTGCACTTATGTTATTGGCCCATCCAAATTGAAACATTTTTCTTCATTTTTTACATTGCCTGCTCGTGCGTTGGGACGAACAAAACTAGCATGGGCCAACCTGGACGACTCAAACTAGGTGCACACTTTCCAGCCACCTGAGGCAGCCGCCCATACCAGCCCCTATGGTGGCGTTGCCCCTTTTTGCGTGTATGATTGCATAGTGAAAAATATTCCAGTGGCGCTTTTGATTTACCCACAGAATGGTTGAATTGCTTGTTTCTATGAACTGAGTTTGCCAATAATGTGAAGGATGCCAGTCTTTTCATCCTATTGTAGATTGCTTAGATCTCGATATGCCAAAAGTAATCGCATGAAATATACAGTAAAAGCCAGTGTGATGTGTTTGTCTATAACTAGTCTAACTACACATCCTCATATAACATATCAAGGACGCACCATCTTACCAGATTAACCATTCGACTTACCCATGCAGTGTGGGAAGAAAGAAGTATTGGGACTGTGTATCCAAGAAATTGATGCCATGGACTCCTTTGTACAACCTTGTAAGCGAAAAAGAAGTTGCAGTGTGCCTGTACAAAGAACTTGCGTAAGTTCAGTTACCTGCTTCTCGGAATTTTAGTTAGCCACTTGTTGCAAAATTGATCAATTACGTTGCTTGGCTTAATTTAGTTTTCTACTGATTACATAATGGCACAGCCTGTTAATCATATTGTAGACTGCGCCTATCTATGTGTTTGATACTTACTGTTAAAAATTACCTGTTTGCCTTAAATTAAATATCTACTTGTTTGTTCAACTGCTTTGCTGCTGCAACAGCGGGTTACGATGATGTTAATAACTACTCCCTCCGTCCCATAATATAGGACGTTTTTTGACACTAGCATAGTGTTAAAAACGTCTTACATTATGGGATGGAGGGAGTACTTTTCAGCATCCAATTGAAACTCTTTAATTCCTTGTTTGTTTAACTAGTTTGCTGTTATAACTCCCAGTTGAGATGTTTTGCTAACTTCAACTTTACTGAATCCAATCGGAACTTTAATGGCAAAACAGGTTAGCCCAAGATCAAAGAGCGAGGTACCCATGGACGTTGCATCATCCCACAACAGTGGCACCGGCCCAATCGTGCATTATGAATTGCCAACTGCTGATGCTCTAGAGGTTAAAGTAGTGGTAGAAACAGATTCTGCTTCTGCACTTAGAGATGAAGTTGACATGTTGAGGAAGCAAACAGCACAATCACAAGCAGTACTCAAGACAACCATTAAATATTTGGTGGATTTCAAAACGAAGCAAGATGAGACTAACCAGATTGTTAAGGTCCTGAAGGAAAAAAGGAAATTAAATTCCTACTTGGTAAATCATAGGTGAAATGTTCTTTCCATAGTTGAATAACCTTTGTGTTGTCTGTTCATGTAATCAATCAAACCATTTGTTTTAGAGATCATGTAATAATTTTTTTTTGTTTTTTGGTTTGTAATTTTATTTGAGCACAAGTCTGTATTAATTGATAAGACTCAGAGACATTTCATTTGGATTGCTGTGCCAGACCTACAAATATGCCAATCGGGCGGAATGTGCATTCAGCAATAGTAGTAGTATAGATGGACCATAAGTGGCACGCATCGGAAAGGGCCAAGATGCTGGCTAAAAAAAGATGCTGTTGTAGCCAAAAAAAAGTACAGTGGCCTGGCTTATGTATGTTAGTTGATATCATTGATCCATATACTCTATAAGAGTTTATATGTCTGTTAGTTCTGTACATTCTTGGTTGATTGACTCGGTATTTGAATCTTGATACATCGCTTGTGTACATATCTAAATGGAAGTACACATTATGCTGCATGTGACATTTGAGTTGGACATGAAGTGTTCCAAATATTCGAATTCACCTTAAACTGGATACTAGTTTCTGAATTTGAGTGTCGACATTTGTAAACCATATTCATATATGACAGTGGAATACATCTTTGTCGTCCTTTTGAAGATATATAAAAACACATAGAACGATTTATAAAGATTCATATAGGAATACAAAATGGATTCGAATTTAGTTGCCAGGGTAAATGTGGATGCTTATTGTCCCAAAATTCGAAAGAAGCTGCAAAATGTCCACTCCCACGTCGGCTGCCCCGAAGCCAAGTGTTTGGGAGATGGAAATTACTGTCTACCCATTACACGGACAATCCATCAGCTCGATTTCCACTGCTCTAAATAGGGGTAGGTTAGTAACTTCAATTAGACGTGACACGACCGCCTCTGAGCCCATTCCGACATGGTGGGCGTCAAACATGGGCGGCAAAACACATTTGATTCAATCTCATCCGAAAGACCTCTGTTTCTCCCTCCATTCCCCATTCATACACTATGGGCGGCAAAACAAACTCGACTCGGCCGAAATCGATGTAGGCAAATATTTTCAATAGGGGCAGGTTTGTAACTTCACTCAGACGTGACACAACCGCCCTACCTGTCAGCCCGATTCATACACCATGGGCGCCAACCATCGGCGCCAACCACCCTCTCCTCGCCCGAAATCGCTCTGGGCAAATATTGGTGAGATGCGAGATTACCATCCTATCCCCAACCGACGAGACGTCCAAATTTCAAACGGGGGCTAAGTTTGTAACTTTCCCATATTTCAGACAGGTGCGTCCCAAAAACATGGTTCCCCGTGCCTCCCCCTCCATTTTCCCATTCATACACCGTCCGCGCTAGAACACCCCATCCCCACACCAGCCTCCGTCCGCCACCCCATCCATCGCCGCCATCCTCCACCACATCCATCGCCACCGTCCTCCACCATGTCGGAGCGCCTACCAAGACCGCGTCGTCCACTGCTAGTGATGGACGTTTCTCATCCACGACGACGGACCAATAGCCTTGCATCGTGTCCTCTCGCTTCATCGGCGCCATCGTCCTCTTTGTCGGGGCCTCTCACACGACCTTCTCTTCCACCGCAACGGGACTTATCCCCCGATGCACCCGTCTACCGTCGCAGATCTGCTTCAACACCACTGACAGCCATCGCACCCCCGATGCCTACACGGCGCCGCAAGAGAGGTGGTACTTCATATCTCCTCAACTTTTTGATCTCAACCAGAAAATAGATCTTAACTTGGTTACTCTACTTTTTTTCAGCTCTTAGAATTTAGTTCTTAGTTCGAAGCAAACAATGGATGCTAAATATCATTTCTCCAGTTTGCAGCTTCAAATCTGCCATGGCACAGCCATAATACGGTTTAATTGATCATGCTTAGGGTTTAATTGATCAAGTTGGTTCCGTGGTGGTTTCTTTAATAGAAATCGGAGGGAAAACCCTCTTTTCCTAAAAAAAATATGCTTAGAGTTTCCCCCTTTTATGATCACTATATGATCAGAATACGTGCTTCGTGTCATAATAACACTGCTCCACGCATCGAGCTAAGCAAGCTTAGATATTCAAATACGAATCTGATATTATTAAAACAGAGTTGTTTAATTGGTCAACTAAATGTTCCTAAATTAGTTTCGAAAATGCATGTTCGCCGCTCGGGTGTGTATCTCTACAGGGTGCCCACGGTGGGCCGGCCCACCCTGGGATTTTGGGTCGTCCCAGACCCCGATTCCCCTCTGCTCTGCTGCGCGCTTCCGATCTCTACTCGCCCCCAGTCGCCTGCCTCGCCGGCAACTTGCCGTCCCCGGACGACATGACTCTAGCAGGAGACGCTGGACTAACAGGAGGCCAGGAGCCGCTCGCCCAACAGCGTCACCACTGCCCGGGCGCGCCGCTATGCCTACCTTCCCAGTCCGTTCAGGGCTCAGGCGTGCAGCACCCACCAAGCCAACCCGATTTATCCTGAGATACGTCCTCAACACTCAGCAACCACTCCTCATCACCCATTTTCTAATTGATTCATTACTCATTAGGCAGGACTGTCATTAGGGTTTGTTGTGTGCTCAGCGCTACCTACACTTAATGGTTCAGATGTATTTTGGTAATCTTTAGTACCTCTAAAGTTCACAGGGTTTTCAAAATTCCGGCCCTCGGAACAGAAACTAGTCATTTTGGATTGTTGGTCGTAGTGACATTGACCCAGATAACTACTGCAAGCCAGGTTTGTTGACAATTTTACTTGTCTTTCTTACTCATTCGATATAATATCCAATTATTCACATCGATTAGTTGCAAACAATAAGTGCTAGACAAACTTCTTCATTCAGATTTTGGACGGTCTCTTACCGCAGTTACGATTATGCATACTTGTCCTAATAAGCTCACAAGTAAATGATTGATTCACTACATCTCTGCTTGCCTTGTCATATTGTTGTCAATATTCTTTTAGGGTGGACCACCCTGTTTCTAAATACTAGAACCATAGACCCGAGTGAATAGTATTTCTCTATGTGATCTCTACCATCATGTGTGGGTAACGAACACTGCATTGTATAGAAAGAAAGTGTCATTTCCAGCTTTTACATAGGTTTCGATCTTTTACATGGAATACAATCTGCCTACTTGCTTTGTGTCGCACTACCAACACTCCACCCTTTAAGCTAAACATTACGCCAGTCATAATTGCTTAGTTTATTTGTTCAAATACGAATTTCATATGATTCTAATGTTCCTACTTCAGTTTTGAAATGTGTGCCTGCCTGTTATAGAGACATAAGGGGTTTGTATTTCTGTGTGTGGTCTGGTCAGCACGGTTGGGGAGGTGAACTTTGCATATGCATGGGTTTATAGGGAGACACTCTCTGAGTTGAATCCGCAATGCATTCCATAGATAATCTGACTACTTTTTATGTTTTCATGAATCTCAGATTCTAAACAGCATCATAATGATTATGAGCTTGCGCGCATGAAAAGAATAAAGCAGAACAATGTCATGGCTGTCAAACTTGGCATTAAGGGACGTAAATCAAGTCTGGATGCAATGCAATGCAAACGCTCTCCACCTACAGATTCATGCTCAGAATATGATCCTAACAGTGATTCTGAGCTAGAGGGAGACCTAAGTCAATGTAGCTCCCTAGTGGAGGAGTCAGAGGAAGATGCCCTATCTTATTCACCCATCAAGGTACTTGCTCTAACTTTCCGAGGTTACATTGCTCGCACATATCTTGCAACTGATGCTTTGCATTGCTTCTACTTTGTTGAACTGCCATTAGCTTAGTTTACACATCGTGTATGTGAATACGCCCTGCCTATCCATTTTCAGTACATATTTCGTCTGTCATCATACCATATTTATCCATTCAAATGCTGTTCTTGTGTATCAGACGTTCAAAAGGAAGAGGGCGATTGCTGATCGTGGAGGAGCACAAGCAAAGTATTTGGAAAAGGTAGTGGCACCTGATAAATCAAATTGCCCATTAGGTGTAGTTGCAATATCACCTGACCCACAAAATACCCCAACTCTAGCAGACTCTAGCCCTACTACACTGGTCATTTCTGATACCCCAACTCAGCAGACCCCAACTGCAGCAAACAGTATGATTATGCCAGTTGACATAGCACCAGCTGTACGATGCAAAACCCCCATTCCAGCAAACAGTACACCAAATCCAGTTGCCAAATCCCTTTTCGAACCAGAGAGAGCCCCAATTGCAGCAAATAGGACCCCTGTTCCATTTCTTCCCAGTTTAGAAGACGAAGCTTATGTTGTTGTCAGGAACTTTGTGCGCATCGTTCCTTCATGGAAAGATTATACCACAGACACAGAACAATTTCCAGTCTTCCTCCGCAACTTACGCGTAAGTAATGTACTAATGTTATTCATGGTCATTACTGCATATGTTTCTGCTGATAGAAGACACAAGATTTCATTCTTTTAAATAGGCGAGGAGCAAATTGGATTGTGATGACGAGCAAGAGATGGTTGCACTTTTCAAGCACTCGTTGATGAAGTATCATTCCTACCTGAGGCAAGCGCACTTCGATGGAAAGCCTCTGAACGAAATTTCTGTAAAGTCCCCGGTGCTACATTTATCCGACGGTGACTGGAATAATCTTGTTACACATTGGTCTCGGCTGCAGCGTAAGGTACTGTCTATGATATCACATCACAATTTGAACTACATTTCTGCATTTTCCTTAATGTCTCACTTGTACGAAAACTGTTAGCAGAAGAACATTCATTCTCAAGGGACCACAGAATCTGGCAACTATACTGCACACTGCATTGCTCTCGTGAGTACCTCTTGCCCTGTATGACCATACTAAGTTTCATAGCTATTTGATTATGTAGCATCACTGCACATGTTAGCCTCGTAATCGCCCATTTGGTGGACATTATAAGATCCCTATGGACTCTTACACAAATTTAGAATCAACCCAATGCTTTTGAAGAGGTTTAGCTCTGCAGTCCTCTTGTAAGGACTGAACATGGTCTATCACTGTACTTACATTAACAGCTACTCCCTCCGTCCCATAATATAAGAATGTTTTGTACAGTACACTAGTGTTCAAACACTCTTGTATTATGGGAAGAGGGATTGGTTCATTTTGTAGCATTCTGCATCTTATCTCCCTCGCCCACCATTTACTAAAAAAGATCAGATCTATATTTAATCTTACCAACAAGTAGAATACACAAACAATGCCAGTGCAGAAGTGTAGCCCATTGCTCTTGTCAATACATTTTGTCCTGTAACGCTTGTACTTCCAGGGATTGGTAGTTGATTATGTAGCATCAATCTGCATCTTATCTTCATTATCCTCTATCCGTTCCAGTATTATCATATCTATAATTACTCTCTACAAAATGTAGAGTACAGGCAATGCTTATGAAGAAGATTCTGTGCTGAAATTCTTGAGTTATCCTTCCCTTGACATGGAGAAGGGCATTATAAAGCCGGTGTTAACTGTTAATGTAAGTCAGTCCTTCTAAAGCTTTTATCCTCAACTGCTATTTAATTTGCTCATACTCCCTATCATTTACTGCTGTTTAGTTTGCTGTTTCTACCAAAATGCATGTTCGTAAGAACCGTAAGTTCTAAGTTTTACTTGTAAAACCAAATTTCTTATTCATACCATGCACATTACTTAATACTCCCTATATGTATGTTTGGTTTTGTGGATCTATAATCTAGTGTGTGGTGAAGCAGCCCACGTTTGCACCTTGTCATCTCCTGTTTTATCTTACTAATGTGGCTGATGATATGAACAACATGCCATGCACATTATCCAAAATAGATACAATGATTTTCTTTGCCCTTCATCTATGCTTGTTATGTTGACATGGTAATCCAGTAGTGTGGTGAAGCTCCCCGCATTATGAACAATGCCAAGTTATGCTATTGATATTTTGAATTTACTCTTTATTTTCTAATTTGAAATTGGATAGAATTGACAGAACAGTTATCATCTTTGTTTATACACATGCAAAACCTGTCATCTCTCTGCTTCTTTTCAGGGTGATATGCCTGATGGCATGCACAAGTCTGCTGAAGGCTGTGAGACAAACCCAACATATATTGCAGCAAAGAAGGCAAAACATCTTGAAGATAGCGAGACAACCCCAAAGTCTTGTCTTGATGCAGTGTTCAAGTTACTTGAGACTAACAGTCAGACAAGCTCACAGAATTCATTGTCTGAATCAGTTCGACTTCTTCAGTCCCAAGTTCTAGCAGAAAGGCATTCTGCAACTCAACTTCGACTTCAAGTCCTATCTCTAAGAAAGATTGCGGAGAACACCAATGAGAACCTCATCGCTAAACAGCTACACCTGGAAGCTATGACCGACATGCTAGGCCGGTCTCATAGCCTTGCTCAGCAGCTTGCGCAGCAGTTCCCCTGCAAGGCTAACCTTTCTTGAACTGTCTTAGAAGTGGTCTCGGTTCAGTATTATTTTGTTATGCTGCAATGGTGCCCAGTTTTTGTAATCTGCTTCTTCGTTGCGCTTTATGATCACTGGTGGCGAACTTCGATGCCCAGTGGATGTAATATACCTTAAATCCTTTATTGTATAGTGTAGGTTTATTCTTAGTTACTATGCCATAATTTCTTTATTGTATAGAGTAGGTTTGTTCTTAATTCCTACTAGTTACTGCCATCATTCGCTATCTGAAAAAAAATCAGGTGTAGTCGACCAGGCCGAAACATTCGATAACGGGCCAGGTTTTTAGCTGGCCACAATTGGGCCGGCCTGCGTCTTTCTTGGGCCCGAATGATTGGGGCCTTCACACATTGCGCCAGGCCCAAACTAACATCGGCCTAAATTTTAGTTGGGCCTTTTATCGACCCAGCGCTTAGTTCGGCCCAGGTAGCGTTGGGCCATTAACAGGCTGAATATTGTACTGGCCTGTTACGGCCGAGATGAAACCACGGGCCTTTAGCAGGCCAAAATGCATGTTAGGCCTCAATTTTCACTAGTCGTCGACGGGCCTTCAGCAGGCCGAAATGTAGACCGGGCCGTTATGGGCCCAGTTAGCTCACGGGCCGTTCCAGCCGAAACATATCTCGGGCCTTAGTTGGCCCACTGATATCATGGGCCTTTAAGAGGCCGAAAGCTTAGTACAGGCATCAACGGGCCCAATTACGCGACAGGCCTTTAACAGGCCCAAAGTCATGTTGGGCTTAACTATTGCCACCTTTAGCACCGGCCGTTAGTGGGCCCGATGTCCCGTCTGACCATATATGGCCCATGGGAAGCATGAGCCATTCCCAGGCCGAAAGTCACACTGGGCTGAAATGGGCCCATGTCTACATCAGGCCTCTAACAGGCCGAAAGTCACTAGGCTGTAGTTGGGCCCGAATATTCGGTGAACAATTAACGGGCCAGATCTGGTTTCGAGCCGCAAATGGGCCCAAATATTGGGCGGACAATTAACGGGCCAGATCTGGCTTCGGGCCATAAATGGGCCCAAATATTGGGCGAACAATTAACGGGCCAGATCTGGTTTCGGGCTGTAAATGGGCCTTTATTAAGCAGGCCGTTATTGGGCTGGCCCACTAGTACCCGATTAAGTTCTACGGGCCTTTGACTGGGCTGGCCTTTTTAACCTATATGGGCCTCTGTTGGGCCCAGCCACGTGTCAACGTACCATAGGCACGTCTCCTCCAATGGACGGGCGACATTTGGCCCACTGACGAGCTGACAAGTGTTCCCTTCGGCCAATCAGAATTTTACACGTGGAAATTTCCCATTGGTCGGGGATGTTAACGGGTTATCGGATCCAAAACCCGACCCGATAGCTTAACGGCGTTCCGTTACGATGGATGCCACGTGTCGGTCACCCTTGACGAAAGCACTTCTGTGACGCGCAATTTATCGTCATGGAAGTGGACACTTCCGTGATGATAATTTTGGTAATGTCATGGAACACTTGTACGACAGCACATGTATGACTATCTTGATTCTGTCATAAATTTGTCATGGATGTACATGCATGACGAAAAATGCGACCTACTGTGACAAACACGTATCATCACGGAAGTGTATTTTTTTTGTAGTGCTCCTTGAAAGAAAAACTGTAGGAATTCTAATTTCCACTTGTCCTCCTTTTCATATTCCTATTCGTGAAGCACAAGACTAAGAGATGGTAGCATAATAGCATTATAACCGTACATTTTCTTGTGGTTTGACTTAATCTCACCATGCTTCTTTGCATCCTGTGATCTTCCAATTCTTGTGAATCAAACACCCAGATTGGCAGAAATCCTGAGTTTTTAAATTCTCTATTTTGCACGTGCATTCCGATCCTATTCCTGTCTATTTCCTATCCCTGCATTTTTAGAATCCTCAAATTCAAACAAGCCCTTACACAATTACTTCTGTTACAGAAATGTGTCAACGAAAACCTTGAGTGGTTTCTCCTCCTCCTGCGGCGTTGTGTTCCACCCCAGCTCATCTGCTCCAACGACGGACGGGTTCACCACAGTAGGCATTCGCTCTCCAGACTATCTTTCACCGCCTCAGATCTTCTTCCCCACCGCCGGCAGCCACGACAACTGCATTACCATCATCAACTAAGCATATGACCTTGAGGACTACACGGTGTCGCACTACAAAAAAATACACTTCCGTGATGATATGGGTTTGTCACAGTAGGTCGCGTTTTTTGTCATGCATGTACATCCATGACGATTTTATGACAGAATCAAGATAGTCATAACTGTGCTGTCGTAGAAGTGTTCCATGACATTACCAAAATTATCATCACGGAAGTGTCCACTTCCATGACGATAAATCGCGTGTCACAGAAGTGCTTTCGTCAAGGGTGACCGACACATGGCATCCACCATAAAGGAACGCCGTTAAGCTATTGGGTCGGGTTTTGGATTTGATAACCCGTTAACAGCCCCGACCAATGGGTATTTTCCACGTGTAAAATCATCATTGGCTGGAGGAAACACGTGTCGGCTCACCGTTGGGACAGATGTCATCCGCTCATTGGACAGAAGGCGCCTATGATACAGCGACACCTGGCATGGCCCAACAGAGGCCCATTCCTGTGAAAAGCCCGGCCCATTTGACTTGGTCAAAAGGTGGCGAGCCGGCCCATGGAAAGCCTGTTAACGGCCTGTTCGCATATAGCCCATTTACAGCCCGCTAACCCAGGGCATGTTACGCCCTATCCGAATTAGGCCCAGTAGCGTCATCTGGGCCGTCCAATATGATTCCAGCTCGTTTTAACTTCCGGCCCATGTGTGGCCCATGACTTCTTTCGACCCATATGAGGCCCTTTGTAACTCTTGGCCCATTAATGGCCCATGGTGAAACTGGCCCGTAATGAACAGTGTATCACTTTATACCCATTAACGGCCCGTTATTCCATTGGGCCATTTCCAGCCCAAGTTATCTTTCGGCCTTCTCAGGGTTCATTGATTTTTGGGCTCATTTGCAACATTCGGTTACATACAGCCCGTTACTGTCATTTTCTGCTTATGGGCCAAATTCAGCCAGTCGTTACAATCGACCCGTTTGCAGACGGTTAATACGTTGGGCCGTTTTCATGTCAAAAAAACCCGTTGGGCTGTTTTCATAGAGTTATCAAATATGGCCTATTAACGGCCCGTTATGGTCCACGAATAGTATGGCCCATGATTGGCGGAATGATGATACGCCCCGTAGAAGGCCCATGGATCCTACGGCCCGTATGAGGCCCATGAATAGTACGACCCATAGAAGGCCCATGGATCGTACGGCCCATAGAAGGCCCATGGAACCTACAGCCCGTATAAGGCCCATGGACCCTATGGCCCGTAGAAGGCCCATGAATCCTAAGGCCTGTATAGAAGGCCAATCGATCCTACGGACCGTATAGAAGGCCAATGGATCCTATGGCCGGAAGAAGGCCCATGGATCATACGGCCTGCAGGAGGCCCATGGTTACAACAGTCCGTGTGTTGCCATGATTATTATGGCCTATTTACCAAAAATAGGCTATTGTGGGCACTAGAAAAACACAGAAAAAGAACTGCAGTGACTACAAGCAAACAACTAAACAAGACAATAAGGAAATAAATAAGCAAGCAATACACGCTAGCCTATTACCGCTATTACACATATTACATCCACTGGGCATCAAAGTTCGCCACCAGTGCAAATATAGGGAACAAAAGCAGCATATTACATACACTGGCCGTCAAAATTGGCCAACAGTGCAAATAAACGCGGCAGCAAAACAAGAGCATAACTGAAACAACTTCACAAGAGCTCAAGAAATGTTATCCTGGGTATCCACCATGCTGGAAAAAAGCTTAGCAAGCTTGTTAGCTTTGTCCTGTTTGGTGCTAAAATCCTCCAACGCTTGCAGTTGCACCAGAAAGTATGCATCTGAATGCTCTAGGGACTTCCGCGGTCCTTCTGCTTCTTGTCGCAGCATAGATGATCGATATCTTTCAGCTTGTAGTTGAGACTCAAGAAACTGAACTGATTCATATAGTGAGTTTGAATAGCTTGTGCAAGCAGTAGTGGCCAGTAACTCAAACACTAAACCAAGACAAGACTTTGGGGTTGTCTCGTTGTCTTCAAGATAGTCTTCCTTAGCTGTTTTATCAGCTTTGTTGAAGACCAACAAGGATGTGTCACTATCCTGAACCTTATCTGCATTACTTCCTTTACCATTGCTTAATAAGGCACTCTTCCCCAATATTCTGTCAGCATTCTAAAAGAAGAAACAAGTAGACACATAACAAGTTTAGCATGTACTAGTATATGGAACTCATTTCGGTGAACCAGTTCATTAGTAAGGTGGAAAGGATTAAACTACCAAGTCTTCTATTGTCAAGTACTAGTACATAATAAAAGCATCAAACAAACATATATCTATGTCCTATGGTCACTGCATTGTCTTGCCAAATCAAAATAGAGACACAGTTCAAATCATATCAGGTCAAGATAAAGCAGCAGTGAAAGAATACAAAGCGTGGGAAACTACACGACACAACAAGATTTCAGATGGGTACCACGGGTCTACATATACAACAACACTATTGGCTCTGTTGTGATGCTAGTAATGTGCATGATATGCAAGTCAAATGTATACACAATTGAAATTGAAATCAACAGAGCTATTGATAAGAGCAAACCTGTTAAAGAAACATGCGTGAACATACATGTTGTGCCATTGGAGTTTCGTTTGGATCCTTCAATTAAAAAATTAGTTTGTATGAGTAAATACAGTGATACAAGAGAAAAGCAATCAAAGTTAAAAAAAGGCTCTAGGCGTTGGCAAAACACATTGCGCATAACTACGCTTAATCTGTGCATAACTGCGCATAAGCATGCGCTTTGGTCAGTAAAGCGCAAGGCGGTGGCAAAACGCACAATTAACGCCTAGGGCTTTTTTGAACTATGATAGCAATGGAATCTTAAATTAGAACAGTTGTTCTTCAGGTTTAGGCACTTGTTCTACATGAACAGAGTACAATAAGAAGCAAGAATATAATACTTAAAAATAGAAAATGAGCTCATAGACCTTACCACATTCTTGTTTCGGGACCAGTACAGAACAAGGTGTTCCCAATCATCGTCCAGTAAATGTGTCTCAGGAGAACGTAAGGGAATTTGACGAGTTTCTTTGCCGGTGAAGTACGTTTCTTCAGGTAATTCCGATACTGCCATGAAGCATTCTTGAAGATAGCAGAGGTATTAGCACAGGTTACCTCATCCTGAGTTTCCAAATCGGTCCTTCTCTATAGAGAAAAATGGGAAAATTTGATGTATTATAACCATCATGGAGGTAGGATGTATGGGACGAAGCAAAGCAATTGCCATGAATAACATTACTTACACATAACTCCTGGACAAACACCTGCAACTAAGCTTTTCCTTCATCTTTAGTATAATATTTCCAAGATGGGAAGATACGCACATACGATTTAACAACATCAAATGCGATAGATGCTAAACTACGACTAGTTGGTTGTGCTTCCTCCACAGGAATAGGCGTACTAACTGGTGGAGTTGGGGTTCGCCGTGATAGTACTGGCCCTTTGGGCACTGGAGCTGCATTACTAACTGCTTTTGTTTGCGAGCTCTGTGGTGGAGATGGTGATGTGTCAACAGGAACTGGGTTACTATCGGCTATGGTTGGGGTTAGATTGGGTGAAGCTAGTTCTCTGTCCATCACAGTAGGGGTAAAATCTACGAGAGTTTGGGTTATGTGTGGTAGGGCTGGTTCTTGTGCATGTACAACCGGGGTGCTATCTCCACCAAGAGGTAGCACTATTTTATTTGAAGACCGTGTTTTTAGTCCGCTAGATACTGGCATCACCCGCTCCAATTCAAATTGCTGATAAACAAGAAACATAGTTGAATGTACAAACATTGTATAAGAGACAGATGCAATAGATAGTGTGGAAAAAATAGGGCATGAAATAGTTGACATGTATATTGTTTAACTAAAACGGATAGCATGACATAATTTCACATATATGATGTCTATCTAAACTGGATAGCATAGCATAACATAATTCAAAGATATGATGAATAACTAAACATGATCGCATGACATAATTCACCTACATGTTATCTAAGTAATCAGGATCACATCATTTAATTCACATATGTGATTTATATGCTAACCAGAGGGCATTCGATATGATGTCTGAACTAAGAACACGGTATTGAATATTGTGTATATGATGTCTAAACTATGTAATGCAAGACACCATATGCATGATATGAGCAGTATAACCGTGCCAAGTTAGAGCATACATCTCAGTGGGGGAATAGGACTGGTCATCTGTCTCTGAATCCAACTCTGAGGAGCTATCGGGACCCAACAAGAGATCTGCTTCGACGGGTAGCTCTGTCTGCTCTGAAGGCCTTGTTTTCACTCCAGATTTTTCCATCTCCCACCCAAATGGCTCATTCACAGGAAGAGTAGTTTAATGTACAAACATTGTCGACAAATGGAAATGTAATGAAGAAAAAGATGGGCAAGATATCATTCAAATATATGATGCCTGGTTAAACAGGATGCCATTGCACATTTCACATACATTATGGCTGGCTAAAATACATGAGACTGCATAATTCCCATATATGATATAGAAACTAAATAGGTGGCATTACAGAACATGTCTAAACTAAGCAGATGACATATATGATGTCAAAAGTAGGCACTGCAAGGCAACATATGCATGATATGACTAACATCATCATGCCAAGGTAGAGCAAACACCTTGGGGGTAAATAGGAGTGGTCAGCGGCGTCTGAATCCACCTTAGAACAGATATCTTCCTCTGGATTACAATCTGGAGAGTGGTGGGGAGGGTTTGCCATTGAACCCACCATGGAGCAATGTCTGCATGACATTGTATTGCCGCACAAAACTCTTCTCTTTTTCTCTACATGTTCAGCATGACTATGTACAATATCTGACATGCATATGAAAAAAAATATGGTGAGATTATGTAAGGAGAGCATGCAGAAATTTAGAGTGATGGTAACAACCAGTGGATGGATCCAAAAATAATGATAAGTAGGCTGATGATTGCTTTAAATTAATAAAAAGACAGATGATGATTGCTTTACTATTTGTTTCCCACCCAAGATGAACAACATTGGCATACCCTAGGTGAACCAGATATTAGACAGACATACTATTCATTGCTGCCTTGATATGTGCCCCATAACTAATTTAGAACTCAAGTTTGAACATTAATTTGGACCTGACTTGGGAGTCCAAGAGCTGAACAGGACGAGAAAGTAGCAGGTAACTTTAAGCAATGCATAACATAAGCAGAAAGAAAAGAGTGCGACCTCTCTTGTGGACCCGTGTACTCCTCAGGTTCATCTGCTGAGTCGATGATGGTGATGCCATTGCAGTGGGTGCCGGCGACAGGAAAGGAGAT
Source organism: Triticum aestivum (assembly GCF_018294505.1). Lineage (NCBI taxonomy): Eukaryota > Viridiplantae > Streptophyta > Magnoliopsida > Poales > Poaceae > Triticum > Triticum aestivum. Next base: position 29,364,450 of record NC_057795.1, on the reverse strand, counting down.
CTGAGGCAGCGAAAGACGGTCAGTAGTCGTGATGTCTGGTTTCATGGATGCTTCTGTCGATGGAGCAGCTCAAGTGAGGTGGACGACGTCGCGATAGGAGCAGGACAAACCACACAAAGTTCCATTCGACACGTACCTGTAACTGAAGTAATTCTATAAGGGCTCATTTGGCTTGCATGAGTCTTAAAACGCAGGGATAGGAAAAACACCGGAATAGGATAGGAAAATGCACATGGTAAACAGAGCATTTGTAAACACATGATTTCTGTCAACTTGGGTTTTGGTTTACAGGTATTGGAAGAGCAGAGGAATGCAAAGAAACATGGCCAAAATAAAGTTAAACCATATGAAAGCGTGTACAGTTAGAATGTTATTCTAGCACTAATGCACTTGGTCTTGTTTTCATGCATAGGATTTTGAAAAGTAGGTCCAGGTGGATGTTTTGCTTCATTCCTTTCAACAAAATGCATGAATAATTGAATAGTAGAGTGCCATTGGAAAATTCCCTATTGCTATGTTTTTCCGTTGAACAAAAATAGACCTGATGGATCGACGTGAATGTATAGTAATAAGTGATGCAACAAGTGTACAACCTCTTTGCCGTAGCCGTGTCGACCTCAGCATCATTGGGTTGGTTGCTGAAGCAGTTGAGGCAGAGGTAGCTGTCGGAGGTGTGGAGGAAGATCTGAGGAATCTGTAGACGGCGTCCAGGGCACTGCTCTGTTGTGATGGATCGTTCTGTCGTTGGAGCAGCTCCGGTGAGCTGTAAGACGTCAAGGCTGAAGCAGCACAAGACAGATATCATCAATATCAAGTGGGATTCTAATAGCATCTCCAATAGATGATGTAAAATGGATGTAAAATTTACATCACCAAAAACCACCTGACTACAACAGATGAGGTAAAAACTGTTGACTCTGAACTTAACTGTTGAAATTGAAATTTACTGTGGAATCTGAATGCTACTGTCAAAACTGAACGCAATGGTAGCAGAGAGGTGCTTGACATGTAGTTTAGGGAGGGCCTGAAGTTCATCGTCTACCTGCACCCCCCTGAGCCGTCAGCCACCACCGGTCGAACCGCCGGCCCAGC
>NC_057795.1:29335407-29362956 GCF_018294505.1 Triticum aestivum | reverse complement strand
CCTAAGATAGATAGCGGGATACCTCGCTGGTGAGCCCCCGTCCCTGCTGCGGGTGGTTCTTCCTTAACTTCGGCGATCCCTCCCCCCCAACCTCTGAAAATCGACTGACCTAAAAGTCGATTCAATCAACAGAAGTGTGGCTAAATCAAATCAGAGCAGCAGCACGAGTGAGGGGGAGAGCAACAGCAGCATCTGGGCGAGCGAGCGATCGAGCGAGAGCCGGAGCAGCAGCAGCAGCGCGAGTGAGCGAGCGAGAGCCGGAGCAGCAGTAGCAGATCCGGCTGGTATGGACGCCGCTGTCGAAGGGGCCTTGCACTGGGGGAGAACCTGCGTGGAGATGTCGCCTGCGGCACCGACTTCAAGGTAGCCGCTCCATGGGGGTGCGGGGTGGAGCACCGTCGATGCCGGGAGGTCGAGTTAAGTAGAAGGTGCGATGCGATGAGTGTACAACCTCTTTGGTGGCGCCGAGTAGGCCTCGACTTTGTTCGAGGAGTTGGTGAGGATGTTGCGGCTCCGATGGAGCTGGTTAAGGCGGCGTTGTGGGGATGGAGCAGCCGCGATAGACGAGGCGATCGTCGGAGCAGCTCCTTGGAGGTGGAGGACGGGGCGGCTGAACCCGCGGGGAGGCTGAACCGGCGGGACGGCAAGATGGACGACGAATCCTCGTCCGAGGAGGTGGACGAGGGACGTCGAGCTGTTGCGGTGGACGATGTCGTCGGGGAAGAGGCTCCGACTGGGCAGCGGTGAGGTGGCGGACAGAGGAGGGTGGGGTTTCGTGGCTGGAGTGGAGAGGTTATGGCGGCCTAGGATTTCGAATGGCGAAAAGGGGGCGATGGGAGGGGTTCAAGCATGACTTAGGGATGCGCTTGTCCAAAATGTAGGGTGTGTTACAAAAGTACCCCCCACCGATTTGAACTAGCGGCCCTTTCGGCTCAGGGTTAGAAGGGGGATTTCGTGTGTCGGGATTTGGCAGCTGGATAGCAAGGCGCGGGGTTGTGGAGGCGCCAGTTTTGGGAGCACGATATCTGAATTTTCGGGATATAACAAGACATGGGTTGAATTTTAGGGACAAACCTAACGTGTAGTAATATTGTACTTGTACGTACCAAATCAATTTGCACTTCCCTCAACCAAAAAAACGAAAAAAATAAAACTATTCACACCACACAAAGAGAGAGTCTTGCCCCGTTTACTATACAAATGCTATTCAAAGCTACTCCCTCCTTCCATCTATATAGGGCCTAATGCGTTTTTTGATGCTAACTTTTCCCAAATGTTAGAGCAATAATATATGACATGCAACTTACACAAAGCACACCGTTAAATTCGCTTGTGAAAGGTTCTTTCAATGATATAATTTTCACATTGTGCATGTCATGTACTATTAATCTTGTCAATAGTCAAAGGCGGTCTTAAAAGTCTCATTACGCCCTATATAGATGGAAGGAGGGAGTATGAATCCATGTTATGTCCAATTAAATTTTTTTGGTTGCTGTATAATGCATGTAACCTACTTATACCAACATTTTAGTGCATTCCAAATGTCTATACTATCGCTGCAATTCGAACTAAATTTGAATTTGTTTCTCTATTTGAATAAGAATCTACAATCATGATTGTTGCCAACTTCAACCATCATTCGTGTATTACCTTAATAACACACCACATGATTACTATAGAGATAGATATGAACTATGTGTACTACACGAACTTGAATTCTTGTTTTTGAATACACTTGATGTTGATTCCAAATAATAGTACATTTGATGTACTAACTATATATTCATAATCTAAACCATGTTCCATACCGACACCGTGTTTATCACACAAAGTATAGTGCCCCGCCCCCTACATTACGACAAGTATTTAGCCCTGAGTTGCAAAAGCCACACATTAGCCCAAATTATAATCAATGTTCTACATTATGATATCTTCTTCAAGTATCCGTATCCACTTTTTTATAATGAATTATGATCTTTGTTCGTCTTTTACACCTTCACGATCCTCTTCTATTTGTAGCTAGCTAGCGCTAACTTTCTATTGTGCATGCACACACCCGCCCGCCTCTCACACACCCTTAGCGTCCCCTTCATTGCGCACGTTCATTATTTCTCTTTAGGTCGTCCACCAGCGGTGTGTGTAGGCCCCCGGCTCCTTCTTTTCGGCACACACCAGTCGATATACCTCTCTAGCCAAGTGTGCCTACAACAAACACATATATACTTCCCCTCTTCTCTTCTCACCGTCCATGCCCCCTATGTACAATACGATTCCACGCAGGTGCACACTCCCGCCCCTCTTTTCATTGATCACATACTCGCACACTCCTCCCCCCTTGACATGGTAGGCCTCTCACACCACCTCCTAGCCACACCCTCTCCCCCTGTCTGCCTCTCCAGACCTTATTTTCTTCTAACACATGCAGGCGTGTATATGAACTGATCTCCCTACATATAGCTAGGTCGACTATAATTCGTTTTCACCAAGCACCGATACACTTACCTCACTAGTTATGTCTCTCCTTTTCTCGGACACACGACGGTTGATCTTCCTATGTACTTAAGTATGCTTACCACAACCATGTCTTCTCCCCTCATCATCCTTGAATACCTCCCGACCCGTCTCTCACATGCACGTGCATAGACAGATGGACATCCCCGCTGATGGTGTCCTAGACTAGGGGGTACTCACCACGTCATCTCCCGATCTGTTAGATTGGGCCGAGGACCCCCATGGCCGTATACTCATGGGCCAGTCCGGACAGCTATCGCATACAAGGAAGATTCCGCAAGACTTGGCGATCAAGACAATGACTCCTCCCCCACCGGCGTATTCGGCTAGGACTCTTGTTATCTTAGGCCTCTGGTGCATTATATAAACCGCGGCCAGGCTAGTCGATAGAGATATACAACAATCATACCATAGGCTAGCTTCTAGGGTTTAGCCTCTCTGATCTCGTGGTAGATGTATCATCAATATTAATCAAGCAGGAGTAGGGTTTTACCTCCATCGAGAGGGCCCGAACCTTGGTAAAAACATCGTGTCCCTTGTCTCATGTTACCATCCGCCTAGATGCACAGTTCGGGGCCCCCTACCCGAGATCCGCCAGTTTTGACACCGACATTGGTGCTTTCGTTGAGAGCCCCGCTATGTGTTCAGCAAAGGGTCGATGGCTCGCCTGCAGATCAACTACGACTTCGGCATCTTCGTCACCAGCTCGACTGGTCACCTTGGTTCGACCAAGGACTGCGCCCTGCCTCCGACCGTCATGTTCAGATGAGGGCCTTCATCAACATCAACTCTGATCTCTATCAAGATCATGGAGAAATCATCCAGGGAGCCCGGGGGCTCGACGTCAATATTGCCCTCGGGCGACCGTGTTGTTTTTCTGGACAGCGAACTTGTATCCGCCATCACCACTTCCCAGAGCGTCGGTTTGACGATTGCTTCGGTGGAATAGTGCGGAATTACATCTATAACAACCCTGGAAAATTTCATCGAGTTCCGATGGAGGAATCTCCGGCAATCTCTGATATACCGGAGCCGTGTTGAATCTGGACGAGAATCCGGATGAGTTTGGAGCGGGGTGTCCAGCATCTAGCTCGGACGTCCTTTGGAAGATCCAACCATTGATCGGCTGCGGAATTCCCATATCTACCACCTGCCAAAAATTCAGCTCGATCCGACCATCCGAACTCCAGGAACCTTCCGATTAGTGCATCACTTTTCGGATCTGTTTTCTACGCGAGAATGAATCCGACCCAAGTTCATCATCTTTACGAACGGGATTTCGGACATCCTTCTTGAAGGACCTTTTCGTATGGGGTATTGTGTTTTATTCTCAAACACATCCCACTATTGTTAAAAATATTCTTACACTACGAACTTCACCGTCGCGCCGGTGTCAAACCAGCCCGACAACATCATTCCACGGCAGCCGACCTGCGTTAGACACGTTGTCGCTTTGTTGAGCCGAGCTCAATTTTTTCGGATCATCATCTCGGCCAACCGAACAATAGTTCAGCATCGCGAAGGATAAATTTTCACCAACATATCCGCCCCACGGATTACACGGAGCGGGCACACCGGCATCGCCGCATGGTCACTTCATCGAGCCAGCATTGATCACGTCACAAGCTACGACCTGCATCGGCATGGCCGAACTATTGCTTCATCGAGCCGATGTCCATCACGCCGAACTACTTCAACACCTCGGCTGACACGGCAGCTGCAACGTCTCCTTATCGACCTGCTCCATCACCTCGGCTAAACTGAGGACTTCGCCATCTCTTCATCAACTTACTTCGGAGAATTCGGCGTCACCAGCCGACCAGCTTCATCACGTTAGCTGGACCGAGGGCTTTGCCTCGGCGAGCCAACCTTTGCTAGCATCGTCATGCCATTGCTTTACTGCCCATCAGGCGATAGGTGTGCGGATCGAGTCCCAATTTTGGGAATCACCTTTCTTCGGATGGCTACAACAAATAAGCTAGGTGCTATTAATCCTAGTATTTTTTGCTTGTTTGGGTTCATTTTTCCCAACGAATTATTACTCTGGTTTGTCCATCATATGTACGTAGGTCTATCAAATGGTGGCTGCATTAACGACGGTCGCATGGTGGTTCGGTCAGTTTCCGTACATAGTCCGGCGAACGCCGCATCTGGAACTCGAACCGATCTATGAATTCAGGCCTTGCCATGCCTTTACCACATCACGCCGCCGCCCTGCATCGACATTGACTTCGGCGCCAGGCCATATTTCTTTTATTACTCACTTTGCATAAATTATTGGTTATGCAATGAATTTTATTATTATTATTATTACTATTATCTCCGGTTTGCACTATTTTTTGTGCACAGGAAAATGATCCAGCTGGACTATATCCTTTGGCGTCACCTCGGCTGGATGGGGGGCTTCGCCAACACTTCATTACCCCATGCCGGGGACTTCGGCATCACCCTGCCGTCCTGCATTGACCGTGCTATGTCACCACTTCGGAGTGCCGAGCTCTTTGCTCCGCCACCTCGGGACAGGCTTGGGGGTTGGAACCCATGTCCCGCATCAAGCTCGGACCGCGTCATCAATACCGAACACATTAACCCGCTAAGTTGCCTTCATGCTCAAAGTTTCAAATTTTTAACTTGTGTTCGGCTCGACCAAGCATTATACTTTTTTGGAAAAAAAAGTTGCTTGTAAAAATTTCCTTGTCCGAACCATGTTTGTGACGCGCAAATTCAAATACCCCGTTTACTTGGGGGCTTCCTTCATGAAGGTTTTTCCTCTTGCATATGATTATACTTGTACGGCTTCGTTCCTTGTTCGTGTATTACGCCACAATATGCACCATATTGACTTAAGACATTTGCAAGATGGGTTGCCTGGCTCCTGTGCTTACCCCTACGTTCCCGATTGTTCGGCTAGGGAGTAAAAGGAGCACCTCTGCGATTGTCACGATCGGGTCACCTGAGCCGGACCTCAGACTGGGTGAAGCTGAAAGCTAGCGCTCTTATTGTTTTCAATCATGGTCGGCACACAACGGAACTCATGAGTACAAAAAATCTATTGCACAAGTCTCATAATAACAATGAGCACCAAAGAAAGGTATCGGTGGGGGTACTATTTTCTTCGAAGATGCTTCTTACACTTCGTAGTAATATAGCATTAGTTCCCTGAGCGCGCTTTGTCTATTACAGCCTTATGGTCTGATTGCCTGGTTATTGGAAACACCGTCGATATTCTCGACAGATGGAGTATATAACACTTCTCAATCCTTGACCGAAGAGGGAGAAGCCGACGGTCGGTTAAGACGCGTTTAAAGTTCGGTTGAACATAGATATGATATAAGTACTTCGGTACATGGAATCATTCTTTTACCCAAGTCACTTGGGGGGCTCTTCAATTTATATGAGCCGTTTTATAATAAGTGTTCTTCTTCTTAGTCGTTGCAAAGTTTGATTATTATTATCTGTCACTCCTTTTTTCGACATGAGCGTGTGGTCACTAGCCGGGGAGCCTAATTTCTCTCTCAAAGCCGCTAGAGTTTAGTTTGCTAAATAGGCCTAGTAAGAAGTACTCCGCCTTTGGGATAGGAGGTTGAAGCCGTAGGCTGACCTGCTTGAAGTTTTGAGATTGGATGTGTCATGTTAAAGCACGGTAGAAGCACCTTTTTTTCCAAAGTCCATTTTTTGGATTGGCACCGAACACTTGATCTTGTTTGGACATTACCCTTTTGATTAAGTTTTTTGGCTTTTCGAGCCCATGGCACTTTTAAACTATTTGTGTGCTTTCAGCTCAAGTCTCGCAGTGCAACGCCGGACACCTTTAGAGATTCGGCAAAAACATTCTCGGATATTGCTATATATGCATCGGTTTCGAATTGTGTCTTTGGTCAATAGTTGGGTTGCCCGTCTCCTGTGCTTGCCTTCTACGTTCCGCTTTGTTCGGCTAGGTGGGCAAAGGGAGAACCACTGCGATTCTGCTTCCAGCTCACATGGTTAAGCACCTTAGTGGAGAAAGCCAAAAACTGAGTGTCACAATAAGCGTAAACTGGTCAGCAATCCGATGACGGTGTTAAACGACGGGCCATTCATAACAATGGCCGAAGTGTTTATGGCTTGACCTCAACTGTCGTCGAACACTACCTGGGGCTATTAACTGGCCTCCCAAACTAAATCCTCAATATGCTGCTCTTACATTGGAGTTGAGGTTTCATGATCATGCTTAGCATGACAACCCAAAGAAAGGAACCGATAGCGGGACAATTTTCTTTGGAAGACATTTCTTCTGTTAAACAGTAATATAACATATCTCTCTGCGTACCTTTGTTTATAAAACCGTATAGCCAGATTGCCTTGTTTGTTGTAAATCTTTGCCCTCATAAAGGCTTTATAAAGTAGGACAAACACTCCTCGGCTATTGTCCGAGGAGGTGGAAGCTGATGGGCGGTCAACAAAGTTCTGTACAATGCGGATCTGAGCATTAATGACGTAAAGTACTTGGATACATAGAGTCATTACACATAATTTGTGATTTTACTATGGATATCAATCCTTAATTCGGCCACCCGTGCCCGCATTAAGGCTCGGGGGCTACTGGGCTTCGAGCTTATTATTCACAAATATTAAAGGGGCACATCGATCCACTGATCTGGTGTTGCCACCCGACCAGTGTCTCGGGGGCTACTGCATTGCCTGTTCTATGCAGAAAATTTTAAGTGCAATACAGTTTCCGAGGAGATTTTGATCCTCAGGTTGGTCGGCCGCACCCAACCTGAGTCTCGAGGACTGAGCACGCTGCTTTTTGTGTCCCGAAGTATTCTGCCGAGCTAGGACTTGATCCTCAGGCTGATTTTGCAAATCAACCTGAGTCTCAGCAATTACCGGGATCAGCGGTCTTATGTCATCCTTCAGGTGCATCTCAGATTTTAGATCGATACACACCTTGAGGACTACTGGCTATGTATTTTGTCAGAGAATAAATTGCATCAATAAAAACATTGACCAAAAATCAGCCCATGACCGAGGTGCTTAACCACCTCGGAAGCAGTTCGGCATATAGCTCAGAAGCAAGTGGCTGGCTCCTTAAAGGCCATTCCTGACATTAAGCTCAGCTAAACTTCTTCAACATTTTTGAACCCAGATGATCTATGAAATCTCAGATATAGTCCGGCGTTGGAGCTCGGATACTATCTGGTGTAGGAGCTTGGACATAGTCCGGCGTTAGAGCTTGGATACATTCTGGCGTTGGAGCTCGGAAGCAGTCCGGCGTTGGTGCTTGGCTGCAAAAGATACCTCAAATGCAATCCGGCGTTGGAGCTCGGACGCAAGAGGACACTGCCACCTGGGAACAACTTCAAACCCGAGGTGTGGCATAAAAATAACAAGGCATTGATAAAGGCCGGAAACTTAAAGGGGCTCCTCAGATACCCGACATGTAAACTCGTCGAATACATTTCGGCGATCCTCAAGATCGATGATGAGAAGATTTGTTGAACCAGTTTTCAAGACCGACGACTGAAGATGAAGAGCGGTTCGGAAGAATCAAGTAGCATCCCTAAACTTGAAGACCGGTTCAGGGGGCTACTGATGGTGTCCTGGACTAGGGAGTACTGACCACATCATCTCCCGATCTGTTAGATTGGGCCGAGGACCCCCATGGCCGTATACTCATGGGCCAGTCCAAACAGCTATCGCATACAAGGAAGATTCCGCAAGACTTGGCGATCAAGACAAGGACTCCTCCCCCACCGGCGTATTTGACTAGGACTCTTGTTATCCTAGGCCTCTGGTGCATTATATAAACTGAGGCCAGGCTAGTCGATAGAGATATACAACAACCATACCATAGGCTAGCTTCTAGGGTTTAGCCTCTCTGATCTCGTGGTAGATCAACTCTTGTATTACCCATATCATCAATATTAATCAAGCAGGAGTAGGGTTTTACCTCCATCGAGAGGGCCCGAACCTGGGTAAAAACATCGTGTCCCTTGTCTCTTGTTACCATCCGCCTAGACGCACAGTTCGGGACCCCCTACCCGAGATCCGCCAGTTTTGACACCGACACCCGCCCTCTCTTATTGATATTGCACTCATACCCTCCGTTTATCTAGCAGGCCTCTCCCACCATTTGTGAGACGCCACTCCACCACCAACCCTCCGACGCTCTACCTTTATCTTTTTCCCAACCTTATTCCTCTGCTACACATATCCATGGATGTCGATCGATCTCCCTCAATACATAGCTAGGTCTCCCTCCTTCCCCACACATATACTAGTCGGTCGGTCTCTACCCCCTCCCCCCCAAACCGATAGTCGAACGTTGTAGGTACGTATCCATGCCACGGAGAAAAACTGTACCTCTTCCCTCTCAAATTCCAGTATGCGAGCTGCCCCGTATCTTTGACATGGGAAAACACAAATTCGATGGCACTCTTTATCGACCACGCAGGCACACACTTCATCCCTATTTTCAATTCTATCGATATCTCACGTCCATGACTCCGTTTCACACACATTGCATATGTTACGTTTTTCTGATTGAGATATCATCAACACATTGCCTCTGTTTCGCACAAACCATCTCTCTCACACCCACCCATGTACGTACCTGCACCTAAAGAAGAAGTGCACGCAGGACGCACGTAGTCATGTCTCGTTCCCGGCCACATCCGCGCGGGTACACGATGGAGTTCATTTCTGTACGAAAAGGCAGCCCACGTGATAATTTGACGTGTGTAGCGGTTGTTTACTCGAAGGAGGGTCGGGTACCACGCCTAGACGGAACAAAGTTCGACTTGATGCGTTAGCATTAAATAAAGTTATATATTCCTCAATGGCACATACAGAATACAAAACGATTGTCGTGGGAAAAGTAGAAAAATGGGTTTGTCCCTCTTCACACCATCTCACACAAGGCCACCGTGGCCTCTCTCTCTCAGAGTTGGTCAGTGATCCGGCCGCATACTGTCCACCGGCGGAAAGGGATGATGTGCATCGTCTCTCCGTTCCACGGTGTTGAGGCAGCACGTCCCGATCTGTGGTACCCGCCATTCTCTCTGACCAAGCTCTGGCGCGGCAGGGCCTTCGCCACTTGCTCACTGCCGCAGTATGGGAAAATCCCGGCCGCCGGCGCCCTCCTAGTAACATCCCGATGACCCTCAGGTACAACTTCCTCCGTCCTTGCTCCACTGCCCATTTTCCCACGTTGCTGCATGTGGATCTTCTTTAGTTGTTTGCTTAAATCGTATCTCGGCCGGCGTACTTTCCATCTTGCAATCTCCTACTCAAACCATTTTTGATAAACCACCATGTGCTATCTTTCCCTTATTACATGGAACATGCTTCTTTTTTGTCGGTGTATGTGTCTTCAACTCGTGTTATTGGGCAGTAATTGTTTCCTTTCGACCTCCTTTTGCAAACAGGGCTACCCATTTTCACCTCGTTGCTATTGCGACCTTTTGGTGAACGGCACAAATCACTTTTCTGAAGAGTGTTTTGTGCAGTTCCGCAAAAATGTCACACGGGCAACGTTTTTACATTTCTTTGGGACTGCGGAAAGGGAGATTTGTTTTGCTATCCTCCTCATCCAACTCCGTGCCTAATCTTCTCCAACAAGAAGTTAGTCATAAAGAGAGATTGTAGAGGTGATTGGCTTCTATTTATGTGTGTTATGTTTCATCATCTAGTTCCACTATTATTGTAATCACACTAACTGGATATCTTTGCAAACAGGGATGGTCTGCTCGATTTTAGTGGAGCTGCACAAAATGATTGGATTGTGGTGTCCTTCATACACCTCTTTTTTGGCTACAGAGCTGGGTGAAACTAGCTGCCAAGCAATGAACACTATGCCAAGGAAATGGAGCCATGCCTACGAACAACATCGATCAATTATATTTTTTTCTTTATTTGTACATCTTCTCACAACTTTGTCTTTAGTTGTGATGTGAATATTGGCGCTGATCTGCGAACCATTGAGATGCATTAGCCATGGTAGTTTCATTTGTATTTGCTGGAATGTTGTAACGAGATAATCTCGAGGCAAGACACATGAATCCTAATTTGAAACCTTTTTTTTCCTGCGGGAACCAAAGTTCAAACCTTCATAGCATCACAGTACAATTTCATCAAAATTATGCGTACATATAAACAAATCCAGAAGGATTGATAGCAATGCCAGAAACAATTCAACTTCGTTTCGCCGACATGTTGGACATCCTTCATCCGACTCCACCTGCCATGCACCAATATTGAGTGCACAACACAACTTCAGGGAAAGATTCACCCCGGTCATTGCGCCGCAGTAGTAATGACCAGTGAGCAGTCAAATCACAGAGCCCCACCGTCGCCACAGTAAGTTGCTCGGACGAAGCAACCATCATTTCTCTATTCCTTGAATCCGCTGCTACTCCCATATTCCCATAGTAATAAGTTGGTCGGGCGAATCAACCATCACTATATCCGCTCATGTGTGATGACCACAGGAGCTATCCATTCAGATTGCATGTTAAAAAAATAAAGGTCGATAACTAATGCAAAAAAAATCTAATGCGGCACCTCGGGCCAACGCGACCAGATCGTATTTTGCATGAGAAATTACACACCATGTTTCGTTGACATGTGGTCTCGTTCCAACATATCAGTGAGATGACGGCGAGTAGTAGTATTTCTGAACAGACGTGTAGGCCGGGGAGCCTCTTCGTGAACCGTGGCAAACTGGCAACCATCTAACGACTCTTCGCCTTTCCCTCTCGATTTGGAACTGCTGTCGCACGCTCTTCCTCTCCCTCCTCCATTTTCCTTCAGCCCTTCACCCTTTCTTCTGCCATTGTTCGATCGTCTTCTCCATGGAGGGAACAGGCCGGAAACGACGTTATTCTTGCCCCAATCTAAAAGATGACGTGGTGGAGGAACTCATTGATCGGTGCAACGTCATCACCTCGGCTAGCATGGCAGGTTCGTTCAAGACCATTCTCGACTCAACTAATAACATCATTACAAGGAACCCAAGTGTCAAGGAGCGGTTTGATCTCCCCTATCTTCTTCGCCGTGACCCTGATGACTACTGGCGCGGGAACAACGGAGGCCTCGCCTTGTGCAAGTTGATGCCGCTTGATAATGATACATATGATGTTAAGATGCCATCGCTTGAGGGCAAGGATTGGGCAGGCGCAAATGGAGATTGGGTTTTTTACATTGGGTCCAACTACGAGTGGGAACTTGTGAATGTGTACACTCGTGACCGGGTTCCACTTCCAAAAATCTCAGCAGACTTCCCAGAGGTTGAGCACAACGGTATTGTACGCACATTCAAATACGATCATGGTGACTGTCTTCTACGGAAGATAGCAATTTGTCGAGTTCCCAATCGCTCTTGGAATTACAACAACTATGAAGTTGTTGCTATCTTCGACAAGATTGTTGCCGTCCTTCGTGGTTTGGCTGGATGGATATTGCTCAAAAATCAGTTTCTATACATGGATGTGTATTGTGATGCAATTCAATACGAGGGCCTTGTGTTTGCTGCCACCACTCGTGGCACTGTTTTTGCATGGAATCCTTATACTTTCGGTACGTTTGTCTTCTAGCGTAATTATAATTGTTTCATCCACATGCATGTGGGTTAGCAAGTTTCCCTTTACTAATTAACCTTCTTCTTGTGTTTCCAAGGTCCTGTGAACATTCCACCACCTATACTTGAAACAAATTATAACCAAGGGGGAGATGACGATGGTGATGATCACGAGCATGAGGACAAGTAGAACGTATATACTCAGTGGCGCCTGGCAACTAATTCCGATGGATCACCTCTTCTTGTGTGTATACAACGCACTGAGTTTGTTACTACTGAGGGAGCACGTGTTGTCTCCCATGGTCGCACTCTCCGGACATATTCCAATACCCGTTGCATGGTATTCTTGATGGATACTAGTGTGCTAGCGCAAAAATCTTCTCCCTGGTACAGAATTGATAGTCTTGGAGAAAACTCGCTCTTCCTTGGACAAAACTATCCGATGATGGTGACAGGCGATCCAACTGATGTTGACACAACATTACTAGTACCATTTATGAGAAGCAATTGTGTCTATACCTCGGACATTTGGGTGGTTCCCTACCCTGGTACTGATATAATAGGCCGCTTCAGCCTAGATGATCAGTCCTACGTTGGTCTCGAGATCGACAATAGATGGCCCATCCCAGAGAATCACTTGTGGTTCAAAGCAAGCATTTCCAATGTCGAGGAATGGTTGAGTTGAAGTTCATTTCATTGCTTGTTATTTGTTGTGTGGTGAAAACTTTAGTATTTATAATGTATCCTCGTTGTCAATGTGGGTTGATGACCTGTTGTATGTAATAAAATGATATGCCTGTGATAAACTTACTAAATTTATGAATGGCTTTCGAGTCGCTTCTTTGAGTGAGTGGTGCGACGAGGCAAAAAAATATTTTCTGAATACATAATTGTACGTGCATTGCAACAGGTTATCGGATGAGGCCAATCAACAATAGTAGTACACTATTTGTACTAGCTTCACATGCTTCGCGCGTCGGGCGGGTGTTTTTACTGTAGAATTATGTTAATGTGTTCGTTGTACGTAACCAGCACCTCGAATCCTCGATACTAGTACTATATAGTAAGTAGTAGGAGTAGTAGGATGGCATGGGCCAGAACAAGCATTCACGTCCAGGAGTGCGGCACACGCCACCACCACCACATCCATCTGACACCATATTATTTCTTGGAGTTCGTGCTAGAGCAATCTCTTCAACCTCGTCGTTTCTCTAACTTCAGCCATCGCGCGGCGGGCGAGGTGGGGGTTTGCCAATAGTCGGTTTCCTCAACTGCGGTCCCACTTGTAAGGCCAACTCCAACGCACGACCCCAAACGGACCTCCGTTTTGCACGAACTCCAACGATAATTTTGACTAGACAAGCAAGACCAAAGAAAACAAGAACCACAATACATTTTACTACTCCTATAAGTTGGATTAGAGCATCCATAGTGTGAATTTTTCACTGCCTATAAGCACTCTCTCTCTCTCTCTCTTAGAGGTCGCCTCCATACACTGCACTTCACGTCTCTAAGCAAAAAATCTCTAGCATCGCCTCTTAGCTTGGAGGCTGCCTCTTGGGATTTAAATAATCAAGCAGCCCCACCCGTCAGCCTGTTTGTGCTCCCAACGATGCATGTGATGCGCAAAATTTCTCCTACATTCAGATTACCATGCCTTTGTTTAATCAATCATGGGCCGACAATAGAGGCTGAAGCAAAATGTTGTACATTGCGTGGTTTTGAGATTGTTTGGAGGCAGCGCTGTGGGGTCCAGCTTAGAGGCAAGCTAGCCTCTAAGCACTGTGGATGCCCTTAGTGCCTTCTTGATGCATTCATTGTTGATCTATGGAGGTTCGATCTTGCGTTCTTCTTTCTTCTTCGAGTGTAAAGAATTAGACGTTGCTTCCTCGCATCTAGTCTCATGTCTAGCATCTATTCTAGTAGGAGTATCAACAAGTGCACTAGTCTCATCTCTAGCCTCTGTGCTAGCTAAAAGTGCTAGAACATCTACTAAATTGCGCTCTATCAATATATGGATGTACTCTTCTTCCCAATACCAAGACTTGCATCCATTCTACTCCCTCCATTGCATAATACATGCCTTCTATTTGTCAAAATATATATGTATCTAGACATGTTTTAGTATATAGGTACATTCATTTTGGACAAATGGAAGTCAAGTATTTTGGAACGGAGGGAGTACACAATAAATTTTTTAAGTTAGCACAACTAGTCTACTCTGAGAGCACAACCAAAGATTTGGTCGGGTTCTTCCTCCTTTTGCCAACACGTGGGACATCAAGCATCCAGGTCATGTCATGAAAGAAAATAGAGTGGTAGTTGAAGACACATGATGTGCATCTTGGGTTAAACTGTAAATAGAATCTTACTACTCTTGAGTAACTCCAAAAGCGGCCACCGAAGATCTTTATTGGATTTGTTTTTCATCACCAGCACGTCAAGGTGAAAGATGTGCAGGTTCAGTGGGTCCTCTTGCGTTTTCACTGACATGTGGGACCGCATGTGAGCAAATAGATGATGGGCTCTGCACGTCCGCTGGCTGGCTGAGAAGAGAGATAGAGGAGGGCTGAGCACGGACTCTGGGAAATTTGTTCTACGTAACTAGCACCTTGATATTCGTGTGTGGTTGTTTCTTGAATAAAAAAAGGAGGTATCCCTACTTATGTTACTCCCACTACGCCTAGCCTAAGGTTAGTAGGTGACCTTGCGCTTAGCTCTTCGACTCTTCCGGAAGTCAATGGTTCTACAGTAGTGCTTCTGGCAATCTGACACCAAATGAACTGCTGCACGTCCACCGCTTGTAAGCAAAAGTTTCACCTCGTGTTGTGAGCCACCACGCACGCATTGGCGAGGGAGAAGGCGTAATCAAGCTTCTCGTCGTTCTGCGAGTTGACCGGACACATCAAAGTTATTTACTAGTAGTACGTACTCTCTCCAAAAAAGGGCTGACCATGTCATGTCAATGCTACCATCCCGTGCTCCGTCGTTGAGTACACGCACTATTCATGTGCCATCGAGGAGCAAAAATATTGCATAGGTGCCATCGAAGTGCACGACTCACTTACGAAAAAGGGTTTCCCCCCGCTTTTCCCCCCCGCACGACTCACTTACGCACTGCTTATCTGATTATCTCCATTTTCTTGCATGACACGTGCACCTTGATGGTAGATGTCTCGCGTGTTGGGAGAAGGATGAACAAAGCTCACGTAAAAGAAAAGAGTTGAAGAGCTTAGAGTCCCGACGACCGAGAAGGAGCAAGGAACCTCGTGGTGGAGCGTCTGCAAGGAACCTTGCGCGTTTTCCCCTGTTTTTTTTCGCCTGCCCACCTATAAACAAATAAAAGAACATGAACTTTTTGCTAACCACTAGAAACGGTACATCAGGATGCTAAGTTGAAGATGTTTTATACTCCCTCCGTTCCCAAATATAAGTCTTTTTAGAGATTTCAATAAGGGACTACATACGAAACAAAATGAGTGAATCTACATTCTAAAATATGTGTACATACATATGTATGTTGTAGTCTATTTGAAATGGCTAGAAAGACTTATATTTAGGAACGGGGGGAGTAGTTTATATTGAATTATTGATAACCACGCAACAATCCACGCATGTACAGAATGCATGCAGCCACGCATGTACACAAGCCAACGCACTAACTCCATCCAATCCAACTCATGCACATATGAGCACAACATGGAGCACACAACGCACATACACAAGACGTGCATGCACACACGCTCGGCCGTAGAATGCATGTGAATAACTCATCCTTACAAAAAAATACACTTCCGTGATGATACGTGTTTGTCATAGTAGGTCGTGTTTTCTATCATGCATGTAAATCCATGACAACTTTATGACAGAATCAAGATAGTCATACCTGTGCTGTCGTAGAAGTGGTCCATGACATTACCAAAATTATCATCACGGAAGTGTCCACTTCCATGATGATAAATCGCGCGTCACGTAAGTGCTTTTTTCAAGGGTGACCGACGCGTGGCATCCACCATAACGAAACGTTGTTAAGCTATCGGGTCGGATTTTGGATCTGATAACTCATTAACAGCCACGACCAATGCTGATTTTCCACGTGTAAAATTCTCATTGGCTGACGGATCCACGCGTCAGCTCCGCGTTGGCACAGGTGTCACTCATCCAACGGTCGAGATGGGCCTATGATATGTTGACACGTGTACCAGCCCAAAAGTGGCCCACAAAGTTTAAATGGGATGGCCCAACCGAAGGCCCATAAGATTTAGTGGGCCATAATGGGCCGGCCCAGCTAAAGGCCCACAAAATTTAGGGGACCATAATGGGCCGGCCTAGCTAAAGGCCCACATGAATTTGCAGACCATAATGGGCCGGCCCAGCTAAAGGCCCACAAGATTATGCAGACCATAATGGGCCGGCCCAGCTAAAGGCCCAACATTCTCTGTCAAATTAGCCCGTCAACAGCCTGTCCTAAACTTGTCATCAACGCGGCCCATGGTCACTTCTAGCCCGTTAACTGCCGCTAAGTAATTGGGCCGAATTACGGCCCGGTATATTTCCGGCCTGTTAAAGGTCCGGCTTCATTTGGGCCCATTTACAGGCCATCAAAACTTTCGGCCCATAAACGACCGTAATGGATTTGGGTCATATTCGGCCATGTCTGACATTCGGCCTGTTAGAGGCCCGCTATAGATTTGGGCCACTTTCGGCCTGTTGTCATTTCTAGCCTGTTAACGACGGACGTAATCCATGGGCCATATGTGGCCCAACGTCATATCGGGCCCATTAACGGCCCATATAAAAATGACGATAACCTAGCCCGACCGAATTTCCGGCCTGTTAAAGGCCCGTGTATTAGGTTGGCGCATTTACGGCCCGTCCGAATCTCGGCCTGTCAAAGATCCGCATCGTAAATGGGCCACCATTTCGGCCTGCTAAGTCCAGTGGGTTATTTGGCACAATCAGGGGCCAATCTCACTTTCGGTCTATTAAAGGCCCATGTTTTGATGGGCTCGAGATATTTACACCTGTAAACGGCCTAATTTTACTAAGGGCCCAAATTATGTTTACGCCTGTTAAAGGCCCACTATTGGCACAGGCCTACCAGAAAAATATGTAAGCTTATGCTGATTTAGGCCCAGATATTTTTAGTGGGCTACATGCCAATTTTGGCCCATAATCGTTTTTAGCCCAATTGGAATGGGCCCGACGAATGTTGGCATGTTGGGCTCCTATGAAGCTTTCGGCCGAATACATTACTAAGATAAACCTACACTATACAAAAATAGTGTCGTAATTACTGCAACCTGTGGTAGCATCATAAATGTTGTATCACAACAAAATAAATTCCAACCATACAAGAAAAGGCCTCTTGGCATAAAGTTTACAGTCCTTCCAGATAAAAGCACCATCAGATGTATAGAAGCACATATCATTTGACCTGAGTGCTAATGTTTCAGGCTGTAGAATCTGATGGAGCAGCACGATCTCCACCTTTTTTCTGCCATTGCTCTTGAACAACGAAGCGAATGTCTGATAGTCTGGTTTCAAAACCATTCATATCTTGACGACATTTCTCAACCACTATTCTTGTTTCCGAAACAATGTCCATTAGGTATTGGACTTGTGTCTGGAGCACAAATATATCACTCTGTCTAGCAGGAAGATTTTGTTCAGAAGGCGATTGGAACGAGGTTACCTTGACAACCAACCCAGAATTACGCAGGAAGGTGCTTTTTGCACTGTTGTTGGAGAGATACTGACGCACTGTAGCAAGAGGTGACATTGTGCCTATAGTAGCCTCGTCACCTTCAGGTGGTTGTGGTTGTTCAATCATTTGTTCCATAGCTTCCTGAAAGTTTGAACTTGTAGATTAGTGTACCAGATAATTTACTAATGAGACAAAAACAAACAAAGTAGGTTAAACGTTTATACATAACTTATTTTGGTGAACTACTGTAATATATTAGCATGTATTGTAGTGCCAACTACATAATAAAATCACTTTCGGAACATATGTCCATGTAGCATGCCTACTGTATTGTCTATTTCCTCACATTCGTTGACATCTAAGGATAAAGAGACATGGTTTAAAGTAGGATGAACATAGTATAACATCATTCATATCATGGGCAAACAGATATAAAACAAACAGGCTATTTTATCATTGTGTGCGCACGTGAACATAACAACTAGATTACAGATCAAGACCAAAAGAATATCCTTCATCTCTTTTAAACCATGTAAGGTGAAATGATACGTTAAGACAACTGTGTATAAAAGTGAAAAGAGTAACTGACATTGGCTGCAAACCAAGTAGTTAAATGAACACATCGCAGTACCAATCAGTTCAAGGCAGGAGGAGTAAGGACTTACAACAGCGGCTTGAATTGGTATGCTCATGCCCTTCATCTTGCTGGTGTGGCAATACTTGAAGATTTGCACTGCATTCGGTTCAGGTTCTTTTTGGTCCGCACGGTCTTTCCTCTGTATTTGGAACAAGTCAATATAGATACGATAATATGGCACACAAAAAAGAAGGAAGTAGCAGCTATTTACAAGAGCCTCGCAGTGTGCAATATAGCTATGAGATCCTGTTGTCTGTTGGAATTTCACTTTAGAGCGGTTGTTTTTGTTCTTCAAACAGTAAGCCTAGAAAAAGATACAATTGTAAGGCACATACATAAATACAAGTTCAATATGTGGTCTGATCAAATACATATAGCCTACCTGATACTTTGGATCAGACAAGTGTCTGTCCAGTCTTC
The DNA here is from genome assembly GCF_018294505.1 of Triticum aestivum. Taxonomy (NCBI): domain Eukaryota; kingdom Viridiplantae; phylum Streptophyta; class Magnoliopsida; order Poales; family Poaceae; genus Triticum; species Triticum aestivum. The sequence continues at coordinate 29,344,122 of NC_057795.1, read as the reverse complement.
ATCTGTAATATATTCCACTAGAGATGTTTGGGCGAGTTCATTGTTAGCCTTGCCTTCAAAGTGAGATTTTCTAAGTTGGTACCGATACTGTCGCAGAGCAGACTGAAAAACAGGAGTGCATGCTTGTTTAGTTGCATCATCTTTCGGATCCAACTTGAACCTCACCTATTGAAAAAAGAATGTGAGTCTTATTAGGAGGAAGCTAGAAAGTATGGTACAGAGCAAGACAATATTACTAATTGCAATGAATAACATTACTTACGGATAAATGGTCAAGGAAGGTGTTAAACTGGGTATTGCCTTTCTCATTCCTGTACTGGATCCACGTTGGGCAGATACGTGCATGACACCTAACGGCAACGGCTGCCTCTGATACTAACTTTGCTGACTCTGTAGCATCAAGTGGCCTTTTTAAACCCGCCTCAAAATGGATCTCCATTCTTCCTCCTTTAGATTTTGTTAATATGTCAAGCATTATCCCTGATGTCTGTTTCCGCTTGCGTCGTGGTGCTAGTTCAACAACGAATATGGATAGTGTTAGTGTACATCAAACTGTGATAGTACATATAAAGGAGCATGCAACTGCAACTTGACTCAGTCAGGTACCGTCTTGGTGTTGATGCTCATGAGGTTCATCTGATCTTGCCAAGTCCTGTTGTGTTAGTAGTGCTTCAGAAGTAGTGTTAGGTGTGAAGGCAGCTTGGGAACTGGCCAGTTCCGGAGCAAACGAACGAGTAACTAGTTGAGATGCTAGTACAGTTGAAGCAGATGCTGCAGCTGGTGGAGCAGGTTATACTGTGTTTGTAGATTTAGCCAGTGGACTTGGACCTTCTACTGCACTATAAGTACCAGCAGAATCTCGACGGCAGATCCTTTTCCATTTCACCCGACGAGTAACAGCACTCCCTACTATATTATTTTCCTTGCTCTTCTTTGACTTTGCCATGTCAAGTTGTACCCACAACACAAAAGAATAAAATCACTCTTCAGAACTCATTGATGCATGATACAGACAAGCAATACTTTGATGTAAGACAATCGTACGAGGATGGAATATGTAAGAAAAACAGGACGGCGTGACATATTCACAGCTCCGATGTACAAACTAAGCAGAAGGATTTTCAAGAAAATAGAAGTAATGCAAGCTAGACACCATATGAAAGATGCAACCAATATTACTCTGCCAGGTTAAAAGTGTCTTGTCATAAGTGGCAATTCGAAAAATTAGAAGCAGTACAACGTAGAAATCAATGCAAGATGCAACCACTATCAAACTGCCATGTTAAAAGCATCCAATCATGAGTGACTGATGCGGGATACACAACAGCAGTACTTTGATGTAAGAACATGGTATGATAGATAGATGCAGTGTATTCTAGACACAGAAAGCCATGTCATATGCACATGTATAACGTATAAACTCAGCAGGTGCAATTTAATCAAAATAGAAGAAATACAGGCTAGACAACATATGCAACATGAAACCAATTATCACACTGTCAACTTAGAGCAAGCACCTGTGATGGTGGAGTACGGGAGATGAACTCATCATGTAGACTTGGGACTTCAACTTCATTAGTAGTAGCAGTGGCAAATCCAGAGAGTCTCTGTTTGCGTCGGTGTGGAGGACCACCAACATCCCTAACTTACTCTTTTCCTTCCTATTTTCTGATATTGCCTTATGAAGTCAAAACCGCAAGAAGATGAATAAAATTAGCTCTGCATAACTGGTTGATGCATGATACAAACGAACACTACTTTGATGTAAGGAAAGCGCAGGATAGGAGGATGGAATATATACAAAAAAAGACAGCGTTTCATATTCACACGTATGATAGGAGGATGGAATATGTATGAAAAAACAGTAAGCGGAAGGCATTTCAACAAAATTAGAAGAAATGAAAGCTAGGCAACATATGAACATGCAACCAATATCACTCTATCAGGTAAAAAGTGTCTCGTCATAAGTGCCATTTCAAGAAATTAGAAGCAGCACAAGCTAGAAGACAATGCAAGATGCAACCTACATCACAGTCCCAAGTTAAATGTGTCTTATGGGTAAGTGATCGTTGCAGGTATAAGTTGTAAGCTACACAGATGCAATTCAACATAATCAGAAGCAATACAAACTAGACATCATACGGAAAACGCAACCACATATAACTGTTCCAAGTAAGAGCAATCACCTGTGATGGTGGAGTAGGGGAGATGTGCTTATCATGTACACGTATGTCCTAGAAACAGGAACATGTGTCATATTCACAGGCATTATGTGTAAAGTAAGCAGATGCAATTCAAGTTAGAAGCAATACAAGCTAGACATCCTATGCAACATGCAACCACATATAATAGTGCCAAGTTAGAGCAAGCACCTATGATGGTGGAGTAGGGGAGATGTGCTCATCATCTACACAGCTACGTTGACTGTCCATCCTTGTGTTGTCTTGCGAATCTTGTTGGGAGGATGGCGGAGTAGAATCTATAGAGACCCCCTGTTTGAGTTGCTCCGAAGGACCACCATCATCCACTACCGGACTAATTTCCTTCAGCTGTAATGATTTTGCATTGTGAAGTCAAACCGATAAGAAAACAGAATAAAATTAGCTCTTCAGAACTCATTCATGCATGATACTGACGAACACTACTCGGATGAAAGGCAAACACATGATGCGAGGATGGAATATGTATGAAAAACAGGATGGTGTGACATATTCACACCTATTATGTGGTAACTAAGCAGAAGGCATTTCAACAAATTAGAAGCACTGTAAGCTAGACACCATATGAAAGATGCAACCAATATCACCCTGCCAAGTTCAAACTGTATGGTGTTTCAACAAATTAGAAGTAGTACATGCTAAAAATCAAATGCAAGACACAACCAATATCACAGTGGCGACTTAAAGGTGCCTTATCATAAGTGACTGATGCGGGATATGCAAGAATAGTAGTCTGAATGTAGAAACAGGAACACATGTCATATTCATAGGCATTATGTGTAAAGTAAGCAGATGCAATTCAACAAAGTTATAAGCAATACAAGCTAGACATCATACGCAACATGCAACCACATATAATAGTGCCAAGTTAGAGCAAGCACCTGTGATGGTGGAGTAGGGGAGATGTGCTCATCATCTACATAGCTACATTTACTATCTAGCCTTGCGTTGTCTTGTGAATCTTGTTGGGAGGATGGCAGAGTAGAATCTGTAGAGAACCTCCGTTTCAGTTGCTCGGAAGGACCACCATCATCCAATGCCTTGCCAATTTCCTTCAGCTTTATTGATTTTGCATTGTGAGGTCATATCGACAAGAAAAAGGAATATCATTCGCTCTTCAAAACTTATTCATGCATGATACTGACGAACACTACTCTGATGAAAGGCAAAGTCATGATACGAGGATGGAATATGTACGAAAAAATGGACGGCTTGACATATTCACATGTATGATGTGGTAACTAAGTAGAAGGAACTTCAACAAATTATAAACACTACAAGACACCATATGGAAGGTGCAATCCATATCACTCTGCCAAGTTAAAATTGTCTCATCATAGGTGGCGTTCATCAAACTAGAAGCAATACATGCTAGAAATCATATTCAAGACGCAAACCAATATCACACTGTCAACTTAAAGGTGTCCCATCATAAGTGACTAATGCAGGATACACAAGAAGAGTAGTTTCATGTAAGAACATGGTGTGATAGGCAGATGTAGTATGTACCAAAAACAGGAAGGCATGTCATATTCACATGTATAATGTGTAAGCTAAGGAGATGCAATTTAACAAATTAGGAGCATTGATGAGGGATACACAAGAAAAGTAGTTTGATGTAAGAACATGGTTAATAGAAAGACGTAGTATGTACCAAAAACAGGAAGGCATGTCATATTCACAGGTATAATGTGTTAACTAAGCAGATGCAATTTACCCTAATTAGAAGCATTACAAGGTAGACACCATATGCAACATGCAACCACATATCACACTGCCAAGTAAGAGCAAGCACCTGCGATGGTGGTGTGGGGGAATTGCGGTGATCAACTAGAGAGCTACGTTGACTATCTTCATTTAGCCTTGCTGTTTCTTGAGAATCATGTGGGGAGGATGACACTGCACTCTTTAAACGAGTAGGGCGTCTCACAGTAACCCACTCGGGTGACTGTCTCATCATAAGTGATTGACGAGGGATACAAAAGAGCATTAGTTTGATGTACGAACATGGTTAATAGACATATGTAGTATGTATCAAAAATATGAACCCATGTCATTATCAAAGGTATAATGTGTAAAGTAAGCAAATGCAATTTAACCAAATTGGAAGCAATACAAGCTAGACACCATATGCAACATGCAACCACATTTGACAGCACGAAGTTAAAGCAAGCACCTGGGATGGTTGTGTGTGGCAATTGAGATCATCAACTGCAGAGCTATGTTTACCGTCTCCAACTGCTGACACTGCACCCATTAGAGCGCTGAAACGCTTAGTGCTTATCTTTGAATTACACTGGACCGACTTCTGTCTTTTCTTTTCTGCATTCATCAACACTGTGTCAAAGTCTGAAATACCCATGCATAAAAAAACAATAGTGTGAGTATGGGTGAAGTGTGTGCACAATTAGTACAGTGTAAAGGTACCAGATAGCAGGTCGGTGAGAAATAAATGACGGGAGGCATATCATAGCTCTACAACATGCATGGCACACTAAATTACTACAAGATTCTATGAAAATAATAGTCGACTGAAAGCAAATAGGTCAGTCCATTTTTTCTCCACCGTCTGATGTACAAAGAACGGGCAGATCGCCTTTATCTACCTCCAGCCAATCAGTGTTGACGATCTTCCTCAAAACGCCAGCGACCACTGGCCCAGTATTCCTCCCCTGCCCGCGCCCTCCACTCAACCTCACCACACCATCGTGCTTGGCACCGCCCCCGGCCATCCATTCAAGCCCCGTCGATCTCCAGATCGGGCGCAAGCAGCTCCTGCACCCCACACCCCTATGATAGACACTGATGCGCCGCTTCTTCGGGGAACAGGCGGACTAGGTGCTCCACGCGCCTAAGCGGGTGCTGCTTCTTTTAATTGCGGTTCGACTAAACCTGAATTGAAATCCAGGCGTGCTACTGACCTCTAGCAAAGGTGAAATAGTAAATAGACGAAGAAGATGAAGTAAGAAGCGCTCAACTAGTTTCTTTCGTGGGATGAATACGGCGTGAGCGGAGATGTAAGATTTGCACGAATAAGGGAAGAGGAGTACCTCTTTCTGCTAGCAGTGTTGTGTCCTCCTTCTGTTTTTTCGACGATCTTCTTGTTGTTCGCCGGAAACCAGAAGTTATGGAGGACGGTGCAGCCTTGGACGAACCCATGGCCAAGTTGTTGAGTGTGGTGCGATGGCCGTCTGTCGGCAGCGGGGAAGCAGATCCGAGGCGGCAAACAATGGCGTAGCGGGAACAGCTCCGGTGCGGTGGATGGTTGCGACAATGGATCCGCAGCAGTGAGGCACAGGAAGACATGGTCGGAGTGGTTCTGGTACGACGCACGTCGGCGTCGGCATCGTGGAGGTAGCTCTGCCTCAGCTTCAGCTGCTAAGTCCTTGAGGGCGTTGCGGTTGCAGTTGCGTTGGACGATGACGTCGGGGTACCGGCACCAGCGTGATGGAGGAGGGTGGCGGTAGATTGGCCGCTATGGGGTGGAGGACTGAGGATGCTAGGGTTTCGCGGCTGGTGGAGAGGGCGTTTTCGCGCCCATGGAGTATGAATGGGGAAACGGAGGGAGGCGAGGAACTAAGGGGGAACAATGTTTCATTTTGAGACGCGCTTGTTTGAAATTTGGGGAAAGTTACAAACTTTCCCCCCATCTAAAATTTCGGACATATTGCGGGTTGGGGGTAGGACAGTCATGTCAGGTGTCCCAAATGTGGGCGGGATAGATTTCGGCTGAGCGCATGGGTGTTTAGGCGCCCACAGCGTATGAATGCTTCTCGGAGGCGGTTGAGACTAGCGTCTTGGTGAAGTTACAAACCTACCCCGGTTTAGACCTTTGGACATCGGGCTGATAGGCTACACGGGCCAGAGTCAGGACAGTAATTTCCTACCACAAAACATTAGTCTCGCGCGGTTTCGGGTGACCATAGGCCTATTTGGCGCTTCGTTCAATATTTGGGAGCAGAAGCATTAACATTTTCGGTTCTCTTGAATTGAACTTTCAGGATTTGTCAAACTTCACAAAAATTTACTCTTGAAAATCCTAAAGCTGCGATTATTTTGGAATGGAGGGGGTACATTTGAATATACATTGTACACGAATATATATTAAAAAATATGCAACTTACCTCAGTTCATGCATGGTTCCAGATATAATCTCCTTGGTTGCAAAAAAAGTTAGATATGTGTATGAATATATATATAGCATGTTCAAAATCACAACAAAGATTGATGCCCCCCTTTACATCTGATTTACAAATGCCATTATCTCGGGTTCAAATAGATGAATGCACTTCCTATGAATTCGAATCTTCGAAACCCCCTTTATGTTGAATTCGACATGTATTCTATTTCGTACCTAGCAATTTGGAATGTATCCATGCAAGTGACAAATGTATAAAGTGCTTCACACTAACAACATGGAGTGCACTAATTAATGTTTATATATGAATTGCAAAAGCATCCATTGCCTGTATTTCAAACCGCTCTCACTCTATGGATCAATAATATGAAATAAGCACATGCACATGCTAGAATTCAATAGAGTATGGGTGTCTGATAGACCAATTTTCGTCCATACGCAATTTGCAAAATTCATGATCTCATCCAAAGATAATAATGCCATTTATATTTTAATTCAATGCGTAGAACCGCCTTTTACACGTAGATGCACTATGCCTCGCCCCATTCTCACAAACGCGTTATATATCTCTCTATCTAACGCATAAGTGCACACACTTTATATGCATTGGCATTTCTCTTTCACACATGCTCACAATCTATCTCAGGGTGTCGAGGTGTCTCACCCACATGCTCTGTCTGTTTCTCTCTCTCTCTCTCTTTCTGACTACTATGTACCACTCTTTTCACTAATCTCAGTTGGAAAACACTATTTCTCTCTCATGCATATATACACATGCACGGTCTCTACTAGCCCTCTATACGCACATATATGTGTCTACGTGTCTCCTGCATGCACATTATCTTTAGGCCTCTCTCGCACACATTGCCCCCCCTCACCCGACACACCTCTCTCTTAGTAGTTGGCAGATATGATTTCATCATATCATTCGGTAGGATATCCCTAGCTGTTAGGCTGGATGGTAATACGAGGCAAAGTTTTACCCTAGTTCGGATCGTACCCTTGCAGTTGAAGAAAGAGCCTACTCCTGGTACTGTATATTAGTGATAGGGGTGTGAACAAAGTACACGTGAATATCAGGCATTGTGTGTGTGTGTATACTATCGACGAACTAGCCCCCAAGCTTGTATAACATACTAAGGGCCTAGGGTTACAAATCATATATAGTCGGCTTATCACTAGTGGGGATAGAGTCCTCCGCGACTCTGGTAGCTTCGTGTTGTACGCCGAGTCCTCCACATGGGTCTTTGTATAACACGTCTCGGTCCAACCTATATGTGGCACAGGATGGAACCGACCCATGAGTCTTCATGTTGACCCACCACAACTAGAAATGATGTGCCCACCACACTACACACGCAATTGGCCACTAAGAAAATAAGCATATACAATAGTACAACGGTATCTAGCTCACGATACGTCTCCATATTTTGTTGATGACACTCACGGGCTTTGCATTTGATGAGTGCTCCGTATTTTGTTGACGACACTTACGGTCATTGTATTTGAAGCGAAAGCACGATATCGTCACTGGACTTTAGAATAAGATCATCACGGTCACCACACATATTTTGTCGTGCTAACCAACATGTGGCTGGATGGTTAGGAGGACAGTGGTTTCTCGATCCCACCAAGGTTAAAGTCCCGGTGCTCGCATTTATCTTTGTGTTAATTTCAGTATTTTCCGGCGATGCACGTTCAGTGGGAGGAGACGTTCCACTCGATTACGAGGCACCTATGGTGACTTCCTAAAATCTCAATATCATATATGCTGGCCCACTCTCTCGAAGGTGCTCATTGGGGTAGGGTTCGCGTGTGTGCGCTTATAGCGGTGAGTGCTTGCGCGTATATATAAGCCCTTGCGTATGTACCATGTTAAACAAATACATGTCATGATTATACGGTCACTAGCTCACCTGTACAACTCCGTATTTTGTTGATGACACAATCAATTGACCAGTCAAACGTTCCATGCGGCGCAACTAGTGTTGCACCATTGGGGCGCGTAACCGTGGAGCCCACCTGTCAGCCCGTATATGAAAGAAAGAAATGGTAGTTTGAGTCTGTACTGTGTTAATAAAATAGGAGTACATTTTAGGGTGATCATACAGTCACTGGCTCACCATACAGCTTCGTAATTTGTTGATAACACGATCAATTGACCAGTCAAACGGTCCACATTCAGCAGCGCACATTACCATAGGGCCCACCCGTCAGCACGTATATGAAGGACAGAAATGGTAATAAATTAGTGGTCGGTGGGTATTCGAAGTCGTGAGACCTCTAGTTGGCAGTCACCGGCGGTTCGGGGGCGTTCATTGGGCAGTGGGGTGCGGATCGCCGGAGAAAAAGCTCGGC
>NC_057795.1:29314303-29335101 GCF_018294505.1 Triticum aestivum | reverse complement strand
TGCTAGAGTGATGGCCGGTGCGACAGCGGACCGGCGGTGGGGAGTGGTTTCGGGGAGGGCGGGCCGGCGTGGCGGCGCGGGCCGTCCGCGGGCGGCAGTGGCTGGCGGTTCAGCCGGTGGTGACTGGCGGCTCAGGGGGGTGGAGTTTGATGATAAACTGGAGGCCCTTGATTTCGTACCCAACGGCTGGAAAATCTAATGACCAGAGATGAAAAAGTCAGTCGACTGACATGTAGCCTCACCCCGCACATACACATGCACGCATGCAGGCGTGCAACACTGACACGTACACATAATGTACACATGCACGCACGCAAGACACGCACGCATGCAGGCGTGCAACACTAACACGTACACATAACGTACACACACACGCATGCTGGCATGCAACACTGACACGTACACATGCACTCACGAACACATGCACGTACGCACCCATGCATGCAACACTAAAACGTACCCTTGCACGCACGCAACACTCACACGCCTGCATGCACACAGCACACGATGCAAGACACACGCTCAACCTATACGTGCATGCACCCTTTGTTAAGGACATGGACTATTACGGGTATTAATCAATCTTATCTGTGATAAGCAGAACATTGATGTTTGTAGCGGTCTTTATGAATCACAACGTATCGAATGGGCTATCAACATAGTAGGCTTATCTACATGAAAAAGATGACGTCACACTCAATGAACAATCATCGGTTTATGAAATGCCCGCTTCTGACCATCCTGGCCCACCAAAGGTTCCTCTACTATGCGCTGTCTGCGTTGGGTCACTGACATGCATGCCATGCACCCAAAGAGCCCACATGTCAGTGGAAGAACAGCGCGGTGTCCTAGGTCAGAGTCGAGGGTCCCACTTGCTGCACGCCCGGCTGAACACGGCTCCGTGCCGCATTCAAATGCCTCCATGAAACCTGCCCGTGTGGAAGCCGAGAAACCCACTCTGGACACACGTCCGTTCATGACCGGGCCTGCGTTAAACGCAACGCCGGCCGAGCTCCTCCCGTCCTCCATCTATTTAATCTCCTATTTAAACGAGGCCAAACGCCGGCCAAGAATCGCACACCTCCGCCGCTAGCATATCTCCTCCACCATTTTGTCCACTCTTACAATGTCTTACGAAGAGTAGTTATTCCGCATCCAAGCCGGCTGGGTAGCCCGCTGGATACGAGCTATGTAGCTCGCTGATCCACCTCCCTCCCCTTGCCCGACGGAGCCAGTTGCCGCCCCAAGCCGGCGCACGCTTCAGCAACTCACCGCTCCAGGCCAGCTCGACGAGGAACGGTGCATGGGCGTCGTTACTGCAGTCCACGCCGCCGCCTCGTACCGCGTCTCCTGTTTCTGTGGCCGAGACTCCCATGCCGGCGGCCACGCCATGCAAGCAGCGACAGAAGCCAGGTGCGCGGAGAGCGACGAGTCGGTGGCCAGCGCCTCCGCGTCCGCCGCCATCATCAAGGAGAAGTAGAGCATGGGAGGCCGCCGCCGCTTGGGTCCCTTGAAGGCCACCACGGAGGCGACGCCGGCGTACACAGCAGGTGTCTTGCCGGATCCTTTTGTTGCTAGGACCTTCGTCAACCCCGCATGGGCTCCATGGAAGAGGGGAATGTTAGGATGAACTCGAGACAGTGCCGGCCATGGCGAAGTAGTGGCCGGTGATGAACTCGAACCGGTGCCGGCCACCATCATCTTCGGCACCAGCCAATGATATCAGTTGGGCAGTGGGGAAGCGAGCCATCCTTTGCGCTGAAGCATATACCTCCTGGGCTCCCGGTAGTCCGGTGATCGTGCTGCCGTACATGAGCAACACAAATCGATCGGCGGGCGACCATTTAGGCCAGGTATTATATACCTGTGCTGTCCAGAACTAGCACCGCGTAGTGCATTTGAATGTAATGAAATCCGTCATGTTTGTATGAAAATCCGGTATTTTATATGATTTCCGTTGTTGTTTATATGAAATATCAGTTTGTCTACATGTTTGCGTGAATTTCGTCCGGTTGGATGGCGTCATTTGCGGGTCGCCGGTCGGTCTGCGGGCGGCTTGGGCGGCGTTGTGGGACAAAAAAACACAGCTCGTGCGAGCTCATCTCCAACGTGCGCGCTAGAGGATGCATGACATCATGAGCACCCGAGCCATTCCTCGTTCATCGGTGGCAAAGGCACCGGTGGACAAAAGGGTCGCCAATATTTTGGCTACCCCGGGCATGATCCAAATATCCCCTCCCAACATATTCAAATCCCTCGTTCGCTGTGGAATTTTGCCATGTGTTGTTTTCATGGACTAGCAAGATGCCCGTGCATTGCACGGAACATCAAGATGCATTTTTTACAAACTCCCGCATGCATGCAAGGTATAATTAATGTCCTCCTTTGCTAGTACCACGAGGCAAACACCATTAATATTGCATCGATTAGTGTTAGTGGCCTTGTATATCTGCAAATTGTAATTTTGATAGTGGCCCCATGTATATAAAAATGGAGGGAGAAAGATGAGAGATAAGGTGAGGAGTGGGGCATGGTGGTGACTGGTGGTCGGACTGGGCGAAGGCATGGGGATGGACGGCGCATTATGTCTAGGTTTGTATCTCTCTCACACACACTACGTAGGTGGGGGACGTGCACGAAGAGAACAGGTGCACGCACGGCGCACGTACTCCCGTCTCTTTCCCAACCACACCCGCACGGGTACACGGTGGAGGTCATTTTTATACAAAAAAGGCAGCCCATGTGGTAATTTGGCACATGTACTGGTTGTCCACTTGGTGGAGGGAGGATCATCTACCACGGGTGAACAAACAAATTGCGACTTGACGTGTTATGTTCAAAAAAGAGGCAAACCATGTGGGGCCTACCTTAGAGGCAAGGGTCTATACACTGGAGTAATTTTGATGTGTCCCATCAACTCGCAGAACGAGGAGAAGCTTTCCTAGTATGCCGTCTCCCCCGCCCATGGGCGCGGTGGCTCACAGGATGAGGTGAAGCTTGCTTACGAATAGTAGTAGTAGTACTCCTACTACTGTACGCCTTACGCCCGCTCCCTCGCGCACGCACGCGGTGGCTCACAGCACGAGGAGAAAATTTTACTCCCTCCGTCTAGGTGAGTACATCTTAGGTTGTGCACCGTGACCAAGAAGGAGGAGAAAACGAGAGAACTTAATGTTCATTTGCTAATTAATAGCATTACATGCAATGAACTAACCATTGCATGTCGTGTTTGGTAGTCTCAAGTCATTAAAAGCATGCACACCCCACATCTCTTATTGGTTGATATGTAAAGAAACAAGAAACGAGGTAGAATTTAACGCACCGTGCCTAAGTGTTTTGGGATTATTTGGTTTTCGTAAGATGACTTACACACCTAGACGGAGGGAGTACTACTCCCTGCGTTTACTCCTCGTCCCTACTACATACCTTGGTTAGTACTCCCTCCATTTACTTGTACAAGGCCACTATAAAAAAATACATTTTGCATCTATACAAGGCCACAAATAGTAATCGAGACAAAAGTTACTACTCCCTCCTTTCCAGTTTATGCCTCAATTTCAAAATCTCTCCAACCAAGGTAGACAGTGAGTGGTCGAATTAATTTCGTAGTTTGCATGCTCGTTTTTCTCAAGAAGTTGTGTTTACCGAGGCATTAATTAGAATGAATGCATGAATGACCACTAAATTTCCATGAACTTGTGCATGCATTGGTTAGTTTCCTCTTGACACTGCTTGCGTCGGGTGATCTAATGCACCTCGAAATCCAACTTGTAATGGTACTACTACTAGTATAGTAGAACTGAGACTTATCAAACGGAAAAACGAATGTTTTTTAGATGAGCCCTATAAACCCTAGTGGGTACGTACTCTGTAAAAACAGATCTTTCCAAAACTAAGTCGCTCCCTTTCATGAATTCTGTAGTATACTCCTCCGTCGACGCTCCCTTTCATGAATTCTGTACTTCCGGCCGCCGTCATGTGGGACATATAGCAACCGTGTCGACGTGTCAAGCACCAAATAATAGTGCAGAACAGCAGGGGGACGCACCCCACTCGTACCGGCCCAGTAGTAGTAATGAGCAATGAGACGTCAAATCACAATGCCGCACCTTCCCAGACGAACGAAGCAACCATTATTTCACCCTTTGGTTCGCCATCATCTCAAACCACGTAGTATTGCTTCTGCCTCAAGAGGGACACGCGCATCACCTTGGTACATCATGACACATGGGACCGCATGACAGGCCATGCTCCTTCACCGATCGCTCAGTAAAATAACCTCATTTTTACTATACTTCCTCCGTATCAGTTTACAACATGGTATGCACGTCGTTCTAGGATGAGAATTTAACTGGCTATATATGTGATGAACAGTACTCTAGCCTTTTAAAAATGTATACTTTTGTACAGTAATACTATCGATGGATTGTGCCATGGAGCAAAAATTGAAATTAAAAAAAGATGGTACATACAGAGAGCGCTTGACGGTGTCCTGGATTAGGGGGTACTCAACACGTCGTCTCCCGATCAGTTGGATTGGGCCAAGGATCCCCATGGCCATATACTCATGGGCCAGTCTGGACAGCTATCGCATACAAGGAAGATTCCGCAAGACTTGGCGATCAAGACAAGGACTCCTCCCCCACAGGCGTATTCGGCTAGGACTCTTGTTATCCTAGGCCTCTGGTGCATTATATAAACCGAGGCCAGGCTAGTCGATAGAGATATACAACAACCATACCATAGGCTAGCTTCTAGGGTTTAGCCTCTCTGATCTCGTGGTAGATCAACTCTTGTACTGCCCGTATCATCAATATTAATCAAGCAGGAGTAGGGTTTTACCTCCATCGAGAGGGCCCGAACCTGGGTAAAAACATCGTGTCCCTTGCCTCCTGTTACCATTGATCCTAAGATGCACTGCTTGGGACCCCCTACCCGAGATCCGCCAGTTTTGACACCGACATTGGTGCTTTCATTGAGAGTTCTGCTGTGTGATCGGCGAAAGGATCAATGGCTCGATTGCAGGTCAACTGCGACGTCGGCTTCTTCGTCACCAGCTCGACTGGTCGCCTTAGCTTGACCGAGGACTGCGCCCTACCTTCGATCGTCATGTTCGGATAAGGGCCTTCATCAACACCAACTCCGATCTCTATCAAGATCATGGAGGAGTCATCCATGGGGCTCGGGGGCTCTACGTCAACATTGCCCTCAGGCGACCATGCTGTTTTTCTGGACAGCAAACTTGCATCCGCCGCCACCGCCTCCTCGAGTATCGCCTAAACGATTACTTCGGTGGAATTATGTGGAATTAAGTCTACAACAACCCCACAAAAATTTCGTCGAGTTCCGATGGAGGAATCTCCGGCAATCTCCGATATACAGGAGCCCTGTTGAATTTGGACGAGAATTTGGACGAGTTTAGAGCGTGGTATCCAGCTTCTAGCTCGGACGTCCTTTCGAAGATCCAACCATTGATCGGCTGACGAATTCCTATATCTACCACCTCCCAAAATTTCAGCTCGATCCGACCGTCCAAACTCCGGGAACCTTCCGATTAGTGCATCACTTTTCGGATCTGTTTTCTGCGCGAAAACGAATCCGACCCGAGTTCGTCTTTTTTATGAACGGGAATTCGGATATCCTTTTTGAAGGAAGTTTCGTATGGGGTATCGTGTTTTGTTTCCGAACACATCCCTCTAACCTTAAAATCTTTTGAACATGATCTTCGACATCATGCTGGTGTCAAACCAATCCGGCAATATTGCTCCACGGCTGCCGAGCTGCGCTAGACACGACGTCACTTTGTTGAGCCGCGCTCAACTTCTTCGGATCATCATCTCGGCAAGCCGAACAAGAGTCTGGCATCGCGAAGGATAAATCATCACCAACATCGCCGCCCCACGGATTACACGGAGCGGGCACACCTGCATCACCGCACGGTCACTTCATCAAGCCGGCATCGACCACGTCACGACCTGCATCTGCAGGGCCGCACTTTTGCTTCTTCAAGTTGGTGTCCATCACGCCGACCTACTTTGACTCATCGGCTGACAGCGAGGCTTTATCACGTTAGCTGGACCGGGGGCTTCATCATCTCTTCATCAACCTACTCCGGAGACTTCGGTGTCGCTGGCTGACCAGCTCTGTCACGTTAGCTGGACCGAGGGCTTTGCCTCGGGGAGCCAACCTTTGCCAGCATCGCCATACCGTTGCTTTATCGCCTTTGGGAATCACCTTTCTTCGAATTGCTACAACAAATAAGCCAGGTGCTATTAATCCTAGTATTTTTTGCTTGTTTGGGTTCATTTTTTCCAACGAATTATTACTCTGGTTTGTCCATCACATGTACGCAGGTCTATCAAATGGTGGCCGCATTAACGACGATCGCATGGTGGTTCGGTCAGTTTCCGTACATAGTCCGGCAAACGCCGCATCCGAAACTCGAACCGACCTGTGAATTCAGGCCTTGCCATGCCTTTACCGCATCACGCCGCCGCCCTGCATCGACATTGACTTCGACGCCAGGCCATATTTCTTTTATTACTCACTTTGCATAAATTATTTGTTATGCTACGAATTTTTTATTATTATTACTATTATCTCCGGTTTGCACTACTTTGTGCACAGGAAAATGATCCAGCCGGACTATATCCTTTGCGTCACCTCTGCTGGATGGGGGGCTTCGTCAACACTTCATTACCCCATGCCGGACTTCGGCACCACCCTGCCGTCCTGCATTAACCATGCTATGTCACCACTTAGGCGTGTCGAGCTCTCCGCTCCGCCACCACGGGACCGGCTTGGGGGATGGATCCTTGTCCCTATCAAGCTTGGACCGCGTCATCAATACCGAACACATTAACCAGCTAAGTCGCTTTCATGCTCAAAGCTTTAATTTCTAACTTGTATTCGGTTCGACCAAGCATTATACTTTTTTTTTGGAAAAATATTGCTTGTAAAAAAAATTCTTGTCCAAACTTTGTTTGTGACGCTTAAATTCAAATACCCCGTTTACTTGGGGGCTTCCTTCATGAAGCCTTTTCCTCTTGCATATGATTATACTTGTACGGCTTCGTTCCTTGTTTGTGTATTACGCCACAATATGCACCATATTGACTTAAGCGATTTGCAAGCTGGGTTGCCTCGCTCCTGTGTTTACCCCTACGTTCCCGATTGTTCGGCTAGGGAGTAAAGGGAGAACCTCTGCGATTGTCACGATCGGGTCATCCGAGCCGGACCTCAGACTGGGTGAAGCCGAAAGCTAGCGCTCTTATAGTTTTCAATGATGGTCGGCACACAACGGAACTCATGAGTACAAAAAATCTATTGCACAAGTCTCATAATAACAATGAGCACCGAAGAAAGGTATCGGTGGGGGTACTATTTTCTTCGAAGATGCTTCTTACACTTCGCAGTAATATAGCATAAGTTCCCTGAGCGCGCTTTGTCTGTTACAACCTTATGGCCTGGTTGCTTCGTTATTGGAAACACCATCGATATTCTCGATAGATGGAGTACATAACACTTTTCGGTCCATGACCGAAGAGGGAGAAGCCGACGGTCAGTTAAGACGCGTTTAAAGTTCGGTTGAACATAGATATGATATAAGTACTTCTGTACATGCAATCATTCTTTTACCCAAGTCACTTGGGGGCTCTTAAATTTATATGAGTCGTTTTATGATAAGTGTTCTTCTTCTTAGTCGTTGCAAAGTTTTATTACTATTATTATCTATCACTCTTTTTTTCGACACGAGCATGTGTTCACTAGCCGGGGAGCCTAATTTCTCTCTCAAAGCCGCTAGAGTTTAGTTTGCTAAACTGGCCTAATGAGAAGTACTCCGCCCTCGGGATAGGAGGTTGAAGCCGTAGGCTGACCCGCTTGAAGTCTTGAGATAAGATGTATCATGTTAAAGCACGACAGAAGCACTTCTTTTGCTAAGGCCAATTTTCGGATTGGCACCGAACACTTGATCTTGTTCGGACGTCATGTTTTTACTGACGTTTTTCTTGGTTTTCCAAGCTTATGGCACTTTTAAACTATTTGTGTGTTTTCAGCACAAATCTCGCAGTGCCTCACCGGACACCTTTAGAGATTCGGCAAAAACATTCTCGGATATTGCTATATATGCATCGGTTTTGAATTGTGTCTTCGGTCAATAGTTGGGTTGCCCGGCTCCTGCGCTTGCCTCCTATGTTCCGCTTTTTTCGGCTAGGTGTGCAAAGGGAGGACCACTGCGATTGTGCTTCCAGCTCACATGGTTAAGCACCTCAATGGAGAAAGCCGAAAACTGACTGTCACAATAAGCGTAAACTGGTCAGCGATCCGATGACGGTGTTAAACGACGGGCCATCTATCTATCTATTATATATATATTACAGAAGTCAAACAAGCCATCACGTTCGTCCACATATATTTAATTATCTCAGCCGTAAATTATAGAAATTAACGGCCAAGATTTAAAGATATTACATAACATATAAATATTATATCATTGATACAGGTTGGCACGTCGCACTGTCACAATGCATATATGCCATGTCTTTGGTTCAACTCATGTAAGCCTTTCTATTAAAATAATCAATTAAAAAACAACAGAAAACACGTACGTCACAAAAGTCAAACAGAATCGATGTGGAAGAAAGAAAGAAAGATGTGTTCGTGTCCTATTGAACCAAGCAAGCCTAGCAAACCACACGTCCAGCCACAAAGTAGTCCAATACATGCACGTCACTGTAAAAAACAAAAAGAATCAATGGAAAGGAAATAAAAACAGAAGATGTATTGGTGTCCAATACAACCGACCATACCAAACCAGTCGGGCCTCCAGCAAAAAAAAGGAATCGAAGCCGAGGTTCGCATTGGCGTGCATGCACTAGGGCCCATAAAAAACACACACGCACCAGGCGATCTCAACCTCCACATGGCTCCCTCCCGCAAACCGCAAACGGCTGCTGCGGCCATCTCCAACAGCTTCCAGCGGCACGACGGCTAAACAGGGACAGGGTTCCGGCAGCCATCTTGATGTCAAAGGAGAGTATCAAACAGCAGATCGAGAGTCACATGAAGAGTTTGCCAAAGCATCCGCATGAGGCGTCCAGCAGCAACTATCGCTCCAAGGGCTTTCAAATCCAAAAGGCTAGAACGGAGGCATTGGATTTATGTTGTGATGTTATTTTCTTAATTAATTCATCTCGGCTAATTGTGCACATGAACTGTACCAGGATTTAAGTATGTAATAACTTGGAATTTAACCTGAACCACTAGACCTGAAGAGAAAAAGATTTACAGATCAGAAATCTAACGTCTATGACAAACAAGGGTATGTGATTATAAATATCATAAAATAAGTTATATTTGTTTCGTTTGAAAACAATCAGAAATATGATCCATAGAATTGAGCAAACAAACTCACCAATTTCTTCCATCATGATTAAGTAATACACGACTGCTTATTAGATTAAATCATGGTTCATATAATTTGAAGAATTCTGTTTTCACAAGTGAAAGACGACACATTGTCGAATTGCTTGGGCAATGACTATTCTTTCTAATATTAGCATTCTCATGTTTTTGCTTCCATGGAGTTTCATAATTATATCTTAGAATCCTACACCGACTAATATGATGAAATAGTTATCCAGTTTTGGTGCATCTGTCAAAGAAAAATCGTAAATGATGACATCTTATCTATACTAGAAATTTAGCCCCTGACTTTCTGGCCTCCACGTATTAATTTTCAACAGATAATTTGATGCCATGCAATAAGTGGCAACATTTGATTCCAGTGTTGTATTTCATGTTTTAGCAGGCCAGCCTCACCCAATTATTTTCACTCTAGGATTTCATCTTAAAGTATTAATAGCTAAATTTTGGCATATAATTTATATAAAATCATGTAATTCGATCATACATAACTCAAACCAAATATGCCAAGATCACTTACTTGCTAATAATTAATCTCTGGGTACGGGCAAGTGAAAGAAAGAGAAAAACATGCACACGGCCATAATGCGAAGCTTTCACCCTGCCATCGGTTATAATCAGAATTTATTTTATAGATAAGTAATACATACCTCTTTCAAAATTGGTAGTAAGTATAATAATTTATTTAGACACACCAAATTCCATATAGGCACACATAGTACAGACACAACCACCCGCAAAATCATATAGGACTTTCTAACGACTGGAATCATATAGCTTTATTTTTGATGGGACAATACTCATTACGTAGATCAAATACAACAAACTTTATTTCAGACGGAATTCAAATTGAAAGTATCAAGTCAAAAAATAAATTTAATTGATTTTCAAGCATTTTACAAAAAAGTATCTTAAATAACTAAAAATCAGAATAAATTTAACCATGTTGTGCAATTAGGTTATACATCCACTCCTCCACCCAAATAAATTAGAAGCACTTACTTGCTGAAAATATATTCCTAAGCATGGGCAAGTGAAATGGGAAAAACAATGGCAATAACAAGAATCTGCGATGGCAGTAATTAAGAAGACGTTCCGAAAATTGTTGTATGCAAAATAAACATGTCACGTGTATGATATTACATTTGGAGATATAATATTAAAATTTTGGGAAGTAAATTAGCGTAGGATGAGCTTCCTTGGAACTGTTTTAGGGCGTCATGCGATCAACCAAAAACACCATCAATATATTGCCAGGACAAAGTAATTTTATCAATAGACCAACTAGCGAGAAGCACAAGCTTTCGTAATTGAGTTTTAAACTTAGCGAAGAATCCGTCCAAATTTGTTAGTGCAAAGATAGACACCGTCGGAAGAGTAAAACATGAAAAGAAAAGAACAACAAATAATGACATAGTAAGCTACAAGCATCAATGCTATTGGTGTAAACCAATAGCATTTAATTTTGATAAAGAACAATTATATTTTCACAAGGCATGTATCTTGGTTATATTTTGAATGATAGTTTACGAATTATTATCCAGAGATATTAAATGCGTTATAAAAATATGTAATAAATCTAGCCGCGCAAATGTGCGGGTCGCATCGCTAGTTCATAACAATGGCCGAAGTGTTTACGGCTTGACCTCGACTGTCGCCGAACACTACCGGGGGCTATTAACTGGCCTCCCAAACTAAATCCTCGATATTTTGCTCTTACATTGGAGTTGAGGTTTCATGATCATGCTTAGCATGACAACCCAAAGAAAGGAACCGATAGCGGAACTATTTTCTTTGGAAGACATTTCCTATGTTAAACAACAATATAATATATCTCTCTGCGTACCTTTGTTTATAAAACCATATGGCCAGATTGCCTTGTTTGTTGTAAATCTTTGCCCTCATAAAGGCTTTATAAAGTAGGACAAACACTCCTCGGCTACTGGCCGAGGAGGTTGAAGACGATGGTCGGTCAACAAAGTTTTGTACAAAGCGGATCCGAGCATTAATGACGTAAAGTACTTGGATACATAGAGTCATTACACATACCTTGTGATTTTACTATGGATATCGATCCTTAATTCGGCCTCCCGTGCCCGCATTAAGGCTCGGGGGCTACTAGGCTTCGGGCTTATTATTTACAAATATTAAAAGGGCATATCGATCCCCTAATCTGGTGTTGCCACCCGACCAGTGTCTCGGGGGCTACTGCATTGGCAATCCAATGCAGAAAATTAAAAGTGCAATATAGTTTTAAAGGAGATTATTATCCTTAGGTTGGTCGGCCGCACCCAACTCCTAGCTCGGCCGCACCCAATATAGTTTTAAAGGAGATTATTATCCTTAGGCAATTCCTATGTATGCTGCCGAGCTAGGAGTTGATCCTCAGGCCGATTTCGCGCATCGACCTGAGTCTCAGGGGCTACTAGGATCAGCGGTTTCATCTTTTCCTTCAGGTGCATCCTGGACATAGTCTAGCGTTGGAGCTCGGATATGGTCCGGCGTTGGTGCTCGACTACAATAGACACCCCGGAAGCAGTCCGGCATAAAGCTCGGACGCTAGTGGCTGGCTCCGTAGAGGGCATTTCCGGCATTAAGCTCGGCTAAACTCCTTCAACTTTTTGAACCCACATGATCTATGACATCTCGGATATAGTCCGGCGTTGGAGCTCGGATACAGTCCGGCTTTGAAGCTTGGACACAGTTCAGCGTTAGAGCTTGGATAAATTCCGGCGTTGGAGCTTGGAAGCAGTCCGACATTGGTGCTTGGCTGCAAAAGATACCTCGAATGCGATCCGTCGTTAGAGCTCGGATGCAAGAGGACACTGCCGCTCGGAATAACTTCAAACCTGAGGTGTGGCATAATAATAAAAAGGCATTGATAAAGGCTGGAAACTTAAAGGGGCACCTCGGATACCCGACATATAAACTCTTCGGATTTACTTCACGATCCTCAAGATCAAAGATGAGAAGATTTGTTGAACTAGTTTTCAAGACCGACGGCCGAAGATGAAGAAACAGTTCGGAAGAATCGAGGAGCGTCCCCAACTTGAAGACCGGTTCAGGGGGCTACTGACGGTGTCCTGGATTAGGGGGTACTCAACACGTCATCTCCCGATCAGTTGGATTGGGCCGAGGATCTCCATGGCCGTATACTCATGGGCCAGTCCGGACAGCTACCGCATACAAGGAAGAATCCACAAGACTTGGCGAACAAGACAAGGACTCCTCCCCCACCGGCGTATTCGGCTAGGACTCTTGTTATCCTAGGCCTCTGGTGCATTATATAAACCGGGGCCAGGCTAGTCGATAGATATAGACAACAACAATCATACCATAGGCCAACTTCTAGGGTTTAGCCTCTCTGATCTCGTGGTAGATCAACTCTTGTACTACCCATATCATCAATATTAATCAAGCAGGAGTAGGGTTTTACCTCCATCGAGAGGGCCCATACCTTGGTAAAAACATCATGTCCCTTGCCTCCTGTTACCATTGATCCTAAGACGCACTGCTTGGGACCCCCTACCCGAGATCCGCCGGTTTTGACACCGACAGCGCTCGTCGCCAAATTATGCATATAGTACTATTAAAAAAGCTAGTATGTGCTTAATTGGGGTGCTAAATTCTATTAAAGAAATACTAGTAGTATGTATCATACTGAGGAGTTAAAGTAATGAGAAGAGACATAACATAGTTCTGCTGGGGCTCAGCACAACACACCCCTCAAATTCAACTAAGCACACTTGAAATTAAACTATGCAACTAATCTGGTAGATACTGCATTTAGAACCACCATGAGCAATGATACTGACACCTTACTCACTCGGAGGAGTCCTCGTCCACGTCCTCGACTTCGTCCTTGTCCCTCTTCCTCTTGGCCGATACTTCTTTGCTTGAACCACACACTTGGATCTTGTTCTTCATCCAACCCTTGTAGATATTGAAACAAAGGTAGCCATCCATTGCAGCATAGTGGATGTGGTCTATATCTAGTACATTCCGCTGCCATGCATCACGATGAAACGTGTAATGAGGTTTCTCCAGTTTACCGTATGAAGGATGAACCATGGCTCCTGCCAGGGTGAGCATTGAAGGATGGCCACTGGAGGGCAGCAACCGATTATTCTGGAGGTCAAAGGGGTTGCCTACAACGAGGCCTATCCGACCCAGGACTTCTTTGTTGTTCGTAAAGTCTACAGTAACGAATTTGACTAGGTTGCTCTCAAGGAAGTTCTTAAAATCCAGGCATTCAACGTCGGCATGGCATATGTGGTAGACCAAGCATAACTCATGCACGCAAACCTGGATCACGGCGGGCTTCTTCCTCTCTTCGTCCTTTAGATCCTTCTCTCGTCCCAGGACTGTGGTGTACTCAACATCTAGCCCAGCGACCCACTCATCATGTGAGTTTTCGAACATGCGTCTGAAGCGAGAAAGGCATCCTTTCACCATCACGGAAGAACGGGTGTAGATGACGTCGAACTCATCATCGGTGATGGTTCTAACCTTGCACTCACCGCCAATCATGGAGATTTGGGATGCCATCGATTTGGGAGGAGGATTAGGATTAGTGGAACTGCCGTAATGTGAAAGGACGGGACGACTAGGAGCGAACCATCATAGTATTAAAGGACGTGCGGGGACGAGTAGGAGCGAACTACCAGCGTGCGAACAGCAGGGTAGTGGCTTTCCATTCTCCCATGATATGGGCTTCCGAGAGCGCTTGGATCTGAGATTGAATGGTTGCATGGCGTGATTCTAGACCTATGGGTGAATATCCTATCCTGGAGAGTTATTCTGCAAATTTTCGGCAACTTAGCATGCGAACGTTTGATCTCAGATCCAAGGGCTGCCAGCAGCCTGTATCATGGTCGCGCCTACCACGACCATCGCGTCGCTCGCGCGGTCGCGCCCTTGGAGATTTAACACGGTGCGTTAGGCTATCTGATGTTTCCATGTCATACATAGTCATCACTTAGTCACTCATACTACAACAAGGTTGGCTATAAGGTTGGCTATAAGTGTATTTATTTATTTTGCTCCTCTCTATCTCTTTCTTCGTACTCCCTCCGTCCCATAATATAAGAATGTTGTTTACTTTAGTGTAGTGCCAAAAACGTTCTTATATTATGGGACACATGGAGTAGTAGTATTTATTGCATTTGCCAAGGAGTGACCTCTTCCAATGAAATGGTGTTGCTAAGTTTGCTTCATTTAATTAGCTATAGACTCAGAATTGTCTTTTCACCTAGGTACACGCGCTTAGCACTGTTTCTTCCTTGGGTCACCAAACTTGCCACATCAGACATTATGCCGATGTGGCAATCTTAGCACCTGTAGGAGCAAGTAAGTACTACAATAGTGGGCTATAAGCCCGCTTTACATGGCATTTTTGCATGTGTGGAGGAAAGAGGCAAGGAAAAAGTGGAGAAGTGGGCTCTCATGCAAGAGCCAGCCTCAACTACATGGTGGAGCATTGGGAGAGGCACATGTATGGAGGTGGTCAGGAATCGGGAGACTCACGTCGGTTGTAGCGCCATAGTTAAAATGAAAATGGCATGTCAAATCAAGGGGGGCCACCTATCTAGCTGTAACTCACTGTCAAATCACACAGCCCTACGTTTGCAGCAGCCTACTCCCTCGTCTTCTCATGTCTATGTCGAACCAACTAGGCGGAACTGCCCCACCTACCATGCACGAAAAGCCTCGCCCTCGACTTTTAAATATAACTACATCCGCTTAAGAATCCAATGATATAGTAGTACTTTTTGTGACATAGTAACTCATATTTAGTTAGTCAAATGGATGACCTAGAACTACGTGCACGCCCTATAAACCGAGATGCCTAAAAATAAAAAACTGAGATGGAGAGGGTAGTTCAGCATGTATCTTTTTAGATGAATATAGTCGGGATACACCAAGGAGCAAAACCAAGTGGTAGGTTGCTCCTGTCGTCTTGGCGTAGCAACTCAAGCAGGGTCAGTCTGCACACGAAATGGCGACACACTTAACAAGACCCCTTTGGCCGACATGTGGATCATCCACCATCTTGTTCCACGTGCGATGCACCAAATTACAGTTCGGAGCAGCGGTTGGAACTGGAGGCACGCCGGTTGTAGCACCGCAGTAGTAGAAAATGAGCGACGAGGGGTTAAATCACAAAGCCCCACCTTTCCCGCATTAAGCTGGACGGACGAAGCAACCATCATTACTCTAGGGCGCAAGAGCATAAAGAAAAGAGGAAAGAATGATGCGTGCAACAGCTACCTAGGGCACCCTAGGGTAGGGGTCTCCACTACATATCCTTTTTTTGAAAGCGCCTCCACTACAAATCGGCTTCTCCCTCGTCCTCTTGAAGAAAATCGATGATGAGTGCGACGGTAGGGTTTGTAGGAGTACTACGGCGTGCGGGGGCACGTCGTAGTAAACGGGTTCGAGTCGACGCATGAGTGGGCCGCTTGGTTTTACGGGAACGAGGCAGCATTTTGGGTTCGGACACCAGTGGAGATATAGTACGTACAAAACATTGTGGATGTAGGTTCAACCAAAAGGCAGTGATGCATTGAACGCATGAGATTTTGAAACCAAATTATGAATAAATACACACTATAGCATGTAAAGCTTTGAGTCATATATGCATGATGTAGATGTTCGTTTAGTTCTTATAGTTCATCTCATTCAAAATCAATTAGTTTTATAAAAATGTTAAGATTCATGGGGTTGTGCATTGTAAAGCATAAAGTAAAAATCAAATAATGGTAATTCATTTAGAAAAAAACAATTATGATACAGAAGATTCTAGAACAAAGAAGTGCTTGTGTTTTGAGGTTTCTGCATTATGCTTAAGTTCAACCATGGAGTCTTCTAAATTGTACATGTGGCAGATCTGGTGGAATGTTGATGATATCCAACAGCTAGTAGTGCTCGGATTCGCCATCTCTTCACTATCGGATTAGCTTCATCCAGCGACCATCTTTCAAAGTTATTGGCACACTATATAGTTCTTGTGCCATAGTTGCATGTTTTGGAAAAAAGCTACTAGTGGGTTGTACTATCTATTTAGGAATAGAAGATGTATACATGGAAGTTGTAGGGAAAGAGATGACATGGAGCATCTCAATTCCTATGAGTAGGGATTGGAGAAGAGATGTCATTTTGTTCACATCATAGGAACTTTCCTATTGAATCTAGAGATGACATGTATCCCAATTCCTATGAGGAGGGATTAGAAAAGATATGTAATTTGGTTCAGATCATAGGAACTTTTTTATTGAATATACGCTAATGTTTATTTTCCTTTGAAATTAAGGGAGTATAGGAATCCATTCATTTGAACCAAGTGGCTCTAAAGCTATAGAAATGATATCATGTTTATTTCCTTTGAAACGTGGAGTATATGAATCTATTCCTATGAACCAATTGGCTCTAAAGGAAAAAAATCCTATAAAAATCATATCATATAGAGTTCCTTTGATATTCCTCGACACCAATGGATGGTTGAAATTGATGCGGGTGATACGATGGTCTTATTTTGTAGACTCCTCCCCCATCTTTATAGTTACATCTCGAAGATGAATGAAATGATATATACAGGGTATTCTTCATGTGCAATTTGGTACACGAAAACTCGGTAAAAGTTCGCGAGGTTTGAATTTTCAATAAATCGATATGCACTGCATTTCGGAACGAAGGGAGCATACGGCAGTTGCTAACACTCTGGAAGATTTGTGTGTAGGAGGAGAGTCTGTTTTGTTAAATGACATGGCAAAACTGACACTGTCGGATGCCGATCTAACAGTTCTTACGGCGTTCGTCAGGAAAAGGCTTGTGGCAAATGTTTGTCGGATAATGTTTATGGACATATGCATTGCATTGATACGTGCCCCCCTCCCTCTCACGCACACGCACCCTCACGAGTCACGACTCTCCCGAGTCCTCTCGTAGACTCGCACGTCGCACCCACCGTCTATCTGTAGGTAGGACGTCATGCACATACGTGCTCTTCATACCCTACCCTCGGAACTTCTAAAAAACAAAAGACATCGCGCACATTTTATTTTAGCTCACACGTCACACACTTATACTATTACTTTTGCGGCGAGCGTTCTTTGGGCATAGTATACTGTACTCTCATGAAGAGAAGCGGTGCACGCACGCTCTAGTTCTCTCACGCCCACTCACCGGTACATGTAGGAGCGCATTTTTTTGAAGTTGGTACAACAAAGTCACTCCACTATATATATAAGCAGGAGCCTTAGCACTTGCTTTACTAGGGTTCCTCTAGTTCACTCTCTCATGCTCTCCAGATCTAAGCAAGACATAGGTGGCCACACTCTCTCGCAGCTCACGGCTGGTCACAAATTCGGCCGAACAACCTCGACCGGGGCAGGGGTGTAGGTGCATCATTCACGCTGTGGTCAGCGGTGAGGGAGGAGACCAACGGCTGCCTGCGCGTCCTGATCGGCGGCCGTGCCGTTCTCTCCGAGAGAGCGCCGGCTCGGGAGTGCCCCCGACCCCTTCTTCCTCCTTGCGGTATTGTGGCCAAGATGCGGCCTACCGACGCCGTCTTTGCCACATGCCGACGACCCTCAGGTATATATTCCTTCGAAATCTGCCTTGCTCTACTGCCCCAGCTCCCTTCGTGTGGATATTTTTCTACTTCCGTCCGCTGTTCCAAAGCCACCTAGACTTTTACTATTATTAGAGGTAAAGCTAGTTCATAAAGTCGACTCTAAGAATTGGTTCAAACAGGGAAGAAAGTGGGAAAGTTGTAGCATGAATCTAGGACTTGGTTCTAAGAGGAAACGGGGGAAAGTAGTAGATACTGGCTACCCAACCGGTCTCTTGGTTGAAAAGACGAAGAAAGCATGGTGGATGGCAAAGGGTGGGGGGAAGTGGACCTATCTCTTGGTTGAAAAAGCAAAGAAAGTGATGGGTGTTGGGGGACAACGCAAATGAGAATGAGCAGGTCTAGATTTCCTGTGCTCACATAGGAAAATGTCGCCGAGGAGATAAAAAATGGGACAAATGCAGACATGTTGCCTGAGTGTTTGCCTCTCTCGGCAGCCACATCTGCCTCACCGCTTTATGCCCCTGCTGTCCCTACGCCCATATTGCTACCGTTAATGTAAAATCACATGAAGCATTAAGCAATGCCACCTAATGTCACTATAAGTAATGGTCTAGTGCCGTCGATAAATTGAAGCAATGCCACCACCATTTTATGAAGTGCTTCCGTCTTGCTTTATTTCCCATGAATTGTGTTTTTGCAGTTACACTTAACTCTCACACTGCTAACATTTCTTCATCCCAGTGGAACTGCACAAAATTGATTGCACATTTACTAACCATGTGCTACTCTCATGACAGTAATACTAATGCTATTGTTCTGCATGTTAATCTAGTGGCATTGTTGATGTGATGTGATTCTACTTACTTAAGGACTCTTCATACTGTCAATCTAGTTCTAATTATAACACAATAGATGTTGTTGTTAATCATATGCCACTGCAAATATCTATCACTATTTAAATAGCCGTATTTCGTATTTGCGCAAATAGGGATGTCTGTCTCCATATCATTTCGGGATGTCTGTCTCCGTATCGTTTCTATCCACACAATCAAAAGCACACACCTCGGTTTTAGTAAAACTGCGCAAAATGAGATGGCTATCCCTCGTTGCCATCGTCTAACCTCCAGTCTTCAAGGTATTCCTACATTGGTAGTAACTAAGGTAGAATGACCAATGCAATCTAAAAGAAGCTGATTCGTACGTTTTACTTCCTGATTGCAGTGCAGGAACGAGCAAAAACAACTGCATCCTAGTCTGGAATGCACTTTCTACCAGTTCATCCACAGACCGAGGACTAGCTGGCACGGCTGCACGGCGGTTTTTTGGACAGGTGCACGGACAAGAGGCATTGTGGTCTTCTTATTTCTACAAATAGCGGTGCTTAAATTTAGTGGAATGCACAAGAATTTCACCTGGTCAGTACACTGCATGGTTCAGTTCAGCATTCCAGCTGAGACCACAATTATAATTGCTTATTCTGGAATGAGAGAACCTAACCCTGGATGGTGGCAACAAGAAAAAACCAAAGTGAACTCCAGGAAATTTAAGCCTGCCGGGAGGCCCTTTGCTCGGAGAAGCCTTGCTTGTTTTTTCCTGATTTGTAAACCTTCTCACAACTTTGTCTTTTGCTGTGCACTATTATATGTTTGTTATGTTCTATGAATCATTGAGATGTATAAAATTGCTTAACTTATGCTTTTCAAGCTTTTTATGAAGACGAGTTTAATGTGAGTGTTCCACATGAGCGCTGGACTAGCGTGTGAACGTTTGGAATTTACATTGTGGCCTCAGTTAACTACATGAACCACTATAACAAGATACATAGTTGCTTATATGTCAGACAGCAGATTGTTGATTGTTAGCTGGTCGATAGCCAAGTGTTGAAGCGAGCTGAGCCAATGTGTCGTGTTTTGCACAACTGCTTACAAGTGGGGTAGCACCAACAGTGTTTACAAGTACTTATCTATACGTCGGCGCACGGTTCTCGAACGAGTGCTCTATTTCTTCAAAACACACACTGCTCGTATGATAAACTGTGACAACTTATGTCTTACCATGCCATATTCATGAAAAACTAGTGAGGACGCATCTGTTTCGGCAACAATTACGATGGTTCTCACATGATTCACGGGCACACAAAAGTAGCAGCAGTTCCCACAGATGGATTCAAACAGAGTACTAGCCCCAGAGGGGTAGATAACAGGCAAGGTTCAGATAATTAGGCACAATCCAAACTACTATTAAACACTAGCTGAGGCAACTATTTCATGCCTCGATCTAAATTGGGCTGGACACAAGACGGACCTTGCCATGAGCATCATCGAGGACGTCCCGCAGCAACTCAATCCTGTGAACCTTCATAAGGACAACCTTGTGGCCTTGCCACTGATAAACTTGTTTGTGGAGGCATGCCACGTCATCTTCCTGCGTAAGCTTGACAAGAACAGTATGCCTCACAAACGAAGGAGTAGCTTTGAACTTCTTGTGCTTCAGTACACCCTGGACAATGCGCCTGACAACAGTGAGGCGGGAATACAACTCTTCATTGGTATAACCGCAAATGGCTTTCAGGATCCAACAGCCTAAGAACTATGTTTTCCCAGTGCGTATATTCAGGTCATCCGCCTCATAGTGAGTGACATGTACAACCACACAATCCTTGTCTGCATCAGGGTTCTAATTGAAACAGAAACCAATTCTGAATTACTTTTCAGTATAAGAAACACAAGTTATTTAAACCACTATGTATAGCATGGCATCGAAGCTAATAAAATTTGGCATTATTAATCACCACATA
>NC_057795.1:29302960-29313970 GCF_018294505.1 Triticum aestivum | reverse complement strand
TGCCACAGGGGTTGTAACCTTAAACGGGGTGTTGACCATCTCAGTAGTGGCCGTGAGCGTATCTGGCGTCGGCTTGGTGGCTGCCTCCATCTTCTTGGAGCTCTCTCTCTCTCATGGGGATCAGCCTCCCGCGTCTGCTCCAATATTAGCAGATCTTTGCCTGGTTCTCCTTGGTCCATCATGAAACTGATGAATACTAGGAGACCACTGAAAGGAAAACACAATCGCAATGACAATGAAACAAAAAAGAGAGTGAGGGTCGGCTACTGCTTTGCAAAAGTTCTTTTTTTTCTCTGAACGAAAATATACCAACATCACGAATGCGCTTACCTTCCGTTTGTTGGGAGAGAAGAACAGTGGCAGATGCGAGTGTTGCCTTTCTGGAAGACGGTGAGGGAGAAGGGGATTCAGTGAAGAGTGAAATGATGGTTTCTTCGTCCGTCAAACTTGGACTGCGGGGGGATGGGGTTTTGTGATACGACGGCTCATTACTACCGCGCTACGACCGGGGTGACTCTCTGCCTGCATAGTGCCTTCTAATTTGGTGGATGGCATTTGGGCCCGCGCACTGCATGGCTTGCATGTCGGTGAACAAAAGTATAATGGCATTCAGTAGAAGGAGACGTTTCAATGACCTAGGAGGAGCCAGAAGCGGTAGAGTGTCTCCATTGTACTAGTAGTAATTGTTTTTCTCGGTAGCTGTAGAGTGTCTCCACTGTACTAGTAGTAATTGTTTCTCTGGGCCCAAGACAAAACAGCCCATCCACACTAGTAAATAGTAAAATCAATTCAAAGCCCTATATTTACTGAATGAGAGGCGCTACCCACACCCAGCACACCGCCCCCCCAAAAAACCTGGGTGCTCTTCTTCCTCCTTGCTCCCACCCACCTCATGTCAGCTCGCTCCACTCGTACCCCCAAATTCCTCACCTCACTCCTACAGAAAACCCCAGCTCCCCTTCTTCCTCACTACTACAGAAAAAACCTCATCTCCCCTTCTTCTTCACTTGCACTACAACTAGGCTCATCATTCCTTATTCTGCTCAAATCCATGAGTGCGATGCGACGCCCTCGAGGAAAATGGAGTTAGTTGACCCCAGCGCCAAGAAGATGAGGCTCCCGCCAGTGGCGATGCCTGTTGTAGATCCCGCACCCGGCAGCGTGGGGAGAAGCGGTGACCCCGCCCCCACCGGATCCCAGGAACCCATACAATCTCGGGTGGATCGCATCAGCGATCTCCCGGACGCCGTCCTTGGGGAGATCATCTCGTTTCTCCCCACCAAGGATTGCTGCCGCACCCAAGTCCTCTCAATTCGGTGGCGCCCACTATGGCGCGATGTGCCCCTCAATCTCGACTGTCGTCAGCTATCTTTCTTCAATGATTTTGAAATCCCTAGAGCCATCATCTCCTCCCACCAGGGCTCCATTCAAAGCCTCTGCATCCTGTCATGCTACTTGAGCAAGCATACCATGCCCTTCATGGTGGACGCCTGGCTGAAATCCCCTGAATTCACAGAACTACAGTTGCTTGAGTTCTACTATTCCCCTGGAAATCACATACCACATACCAAACGCCATAAACTTGTTCCCTCAGCACCGATGTCCATATCGCGGTTTTCCTCCTCTCTCCACACCGCCACCTTTGCTCTGTGCTACCTACCAGAAAATCTGGTACTAAACCTTCAACTCCCATTTCTCAAGAAACTTTCACTTGAGCGGGTCTGTATATCGGAGGCCTCATTGCACAGCATCATCCACTCCAGTTGCCCTACCCTGGAGTGCTTGGTGCTTGTTTTCACAGTTAGAATCGGTTGTCTCCAAATAAAGTCGCCTAACCTTGTAAGAATTGGAATTTCTTTTGACGAAAGGCAGCTCATCATCCAAGATGCCCCTTCACTTCAAAGGTTGATCCTTGATTCTAGTTATTCACCGTTGCAAATAACCGTCCTCTCTGCGCCTAAACTGGAGACCTTGGGTGTAATACATGATCTCTGTGCTCATTTCAATATGGTGTTTGGCTCCACAGTTCTTCAGGTACTTTATATTATCATCTACACTTGTAACCATAAGCTGCATTTTAAATTTCTGCCCATAAGTTATATATCATCTTGGAGTACACATTTTGTACTAATATTATGTTCTATGCTCAATGAAGAGTTTCTCCATGGATGGCCTATCAATGGTGCTGGATTCTGTCAAGATCTTATATATCCAAATGATTAGTTTTGATCTGAACAAGATTATTGGCTTGCTGCAATGCTTTCCATGTCTGGAGAAGTTGTATATAAAGGTGATAATTTCACGCACATTGGAAGCCCGCATATAGTGTACTAGAATTAACCGTTCAGCTGTTGCTCTTTCGACACTCTTTTTTAGACCTTAACTGTTTTCAATCTTCATGTCTATTTTAGGCAACAGGACGGGGTAAGAAAGTTATAACCAATCGGTGGATTCGTAAGCATTGGGGTTTTCTCACTTCTCATGAGATTCGATTGAAGACAATAACGCTAGAACGATATGTAGCCAACCGTGCAAACACTATATTTGTCACATTCTTCCTGCTGAATGCGAGGTTACTATTGTCCATCAGACTTAAGTTTATCAGCAGCATGGTTTTGACGGATGGGTATGTCGAAGAGCAAAAAAAGGAGTTTCAGGTGGGCAAAAGAGCATCTGAATGTGTCAGGCTTCTATTTACAACATATTGTGGTCATAATCCAGTAAATTTTACGACCCAGGATGTTCATTGTATGGACCTGACCGATCCATTTGACTGTGACTGCCGAAAACAGTGATGGAGTTAGATGTTGTTGCCCTTTTCAACCTGCGTTTTTTTGTAAACCTGATGAACAATTAACCCTCGTGCTTTTGTACAGTTTGTAAGCTGGAGTTAGATGTTCCTGCCCTTTTCAACTCGGCTGTGACTGTCATATTTTCTTTGAAACAAGGCATGGCTTGCCATTCGTTTAATTTAGAGTGAAATATTGTAACAAATCCCAACCAAGGGACATAACATCACTCTCGCCGACTGCTTGAGCTCACTGTGCATCACAGAAACCAAGTGATTAGCCCCCACGAGCACCCACAAACTTATTTCGAACTAGCACATCAAAAGGGCTATAAATTTTCATAGGAAAGGCTGCATGACCGTGACAGATTTGGATTCTGACATTTAGGACCCGCGAGGAAATAGCCTAGCTAGTCAACAAATGATTCTGCCTACCAGCCGTTGGATTGACATCCAAAATCTATCGTGTATCTTCTATCTCTTGTCTTCTTCCTCTAGCCGCCCAAACCGAACCACCCCGTCGGCTCCGCCTGCTCCCGCATCCCATGGATGGCTGCGCCTCCGCTGCCCTACCGTACGTACCCTTCAACGTTGGCCAGTCGCTCCCTCTATTCCCCCACACATCCTGTTATTCTCCAGCGATGTCAGCCCCAACACGTACCCGCACCCGAACCAGTCAACCCTCGTACTCCCCTTTGCTTGCGACTGGACCGGGGCATCTTCCACGGCTCCTGTTCGTTCCGTCCGAGGCCTCGCCGTCGTCCTCCGCCTTGCGGCCTTGGTTCGCACGCCATGCGCGGTGCGCCGCCCTCTTGCGTTTCAACGTCGTCAACAACAGAGAGGAACAAGGAGATGATTGTACGTGGAGAGGATGACAGTAGGGACCCACCAGCGTCATATGGCACTACGCAAGCAAGTGCCTCTATATTACAAGCCCAAAAATGTGGTTCCTCCTAATGTTTGGACATCTACGGCTCACGCCATTGTCAACGTAGTCAATAAACGAGAGAATTACACTATGAGCGGCTGACACCAGGGACCCAGCAGGTCACGCAGTTTTTTTTTGAGGAACAAGCAGTTGTAATTTATACTAGTTTTAGCGACGGGTCAGGGTAACAACGGGCCTGTGCGGGGGTTGTGGCCCGTCTAGCCAGGGTTTTATTTATGTTTACCACATCATGAGCCCAGTTGTGTTTTTTCTTGTTGAAAATGGCTAGCCCAGTTCTATTTTTTTTTAAAGAAATACGCAAACAAGGCCTACTTGCTTTATCGGCCCTGCTGGGCTGCAAATCTTTCAATACGAGGAGAGTTTCATTCGGTTTGCCCAGAAATGGGATGTACATTTTTAAAACACATCAAACCGGGAATTAGTTTCAATTTTTTTCATTACAAGATTTTAAATTCCATTGATTTTTATGCATGGACAATTATTTGGATTTTATATTTATATAAATTATTTTTCAAAATAGTTTGAATGTGAATCGATATTTCTGGATTAAAAACAGTTGACCACACCGAAATATGCAAAATTTTGTATACTTTTTAACCGTGGCCACAATATGGGGTGTAATGCTAACAAAAAGAAGATG
Organism: Triticum aestivum; assembly: GCF_018294505.1. Taxonomy (NCBI): domain Eukaryota; kingdom Viridiplantae; phylum Streptophyta; class Magnoliopsida; order Poales; family Poaceae; genus Triticum; species Triticum aestivum. The sequence continues at coordinate 29,309,593 of NC_057795.1, read as the reverse complement.
GGCCCCAAAAAAATTCTTAAGAATTAGCAAATGGCTGTACATTATTAGAAATAATGGCAGATGGGTTGTTTGCTGTTTTCCACAGATTTGAGGCTGACTTGTGCGCCTACTACAGGTTGACACGTATGCTTTCATAAAAAAAGGTTGACACACACGCAATGCCCTATCAACTTAGTCAACACACGAGAGCAGTGACTGTTGGATGTCCATCCAATGGCTGTCGTGCTTCTTCAATCTTTGCTCTTCATGCTCCAGCCGCTCAAACAAGCGTCGGCGGGACTGCCTGCTCCCTCCTCCCCGTGACCGTTTGTGCTGCTGCGCAGGCCTCACCGCCTCACCGTACTCCCATCGATGGCCTAGCCATCCCTCTACTGACCCACACCTGCTGTTATTCTCCGGCGACGGCAGACAAACCAGTAAACACTCATACAGTCGTACTCCTCTCTGCGTGGGCATCCACTTCCGCGTCTTCCCGGCTCCGCGTCGTCCCCTTCCTAGGCCTCGCCGTCGTTCACCGCCATGGTGCTCTCGGCGCGGCGTGGTCAATGTGGTCAACGACCGACTTCCATCGGAAGAGTACTGTACTTGGAGACAGCTGGGTCCACGGCGGTCGCAAGGAAGTGCCTCCTTATTACGCGCAAAATAATTATTCCTCCACCTGATAGCAGGGACCCACCGGACGGGCCGCCGTATTTCATGAAAAAAAATGTTTCCCCCCTGACTACTGGGACCCACCAGCTACACCTTCGCACGCAAGGAAGTGCGTCTGGGCAAAAAAAATGATTCGCCCCCTGACTGCTGGGACCCACAAGCTACACCTTCGCACGCAAGGAAGTGTGTCCGGGCAAAAAAACAAAACGATTCGCCCCCCCTGACTGCTAGGACCCACCAGCTACATCTTCGCACGCAAGGAATTGCCTCATAGTCGGGACCCACCTGGTCCAAGCGTACGTAACATTGTCATTCTGGTCGCGAACGTGTATGTACATACTAGTGGATGTAGAGGCGCGCACGTGTCGTAGTAGAGGCGCGCACGTGTCGTAGTAGAGGCGCGCACGTAGCATGTACACGCATGTACAGCGGCCAGTGCGCAAGAAAGAAAATACGGCCACGTATGTGTACATACGGGTGGGGTCTCGAACGCCTACTCGCGCATATATACGTACGGCCAGGGCTCGTGTACATGGTTGGGTCGGAACAGAGAAACAACGTCGTCTTCGTGTTCATGGGGAGCCAACCGGCTGGGTCGAAACGAAATGCGTTGTTGTGTTCATCGGGAGGGCTTGGACGGAACAGGCGATGGAAACGAGGCCTGGCTTACTGCAGAACGGAGGAAACAGCCTTGTGTTCGACCGGCCACGTACGAAATGGGATCCTGTTCATCGGGAGGGGTGTGGCGTACCGCAAAACGGAGGAAACGGACCTCCTACGGTCGAAACAAGGGTCCTGTTGATCGGGAGGGGTGTGGCGTACCGCAAAACGGATGAAGCTGACCTCCTACGGTCGAAACGGGGGTCCTGTTGATCAGGAGGGGTGTGGCCTACTGCAAAACGGACGAAACGGACTTGTGTTGGAGCGCTACGGTCGAAACGGGGGTCCTATTCATCGGGAGGGGTGTGGCGTACCGCAAAACGGGACTCCATGGGATACTGTTCATCTCCACCGTCGACCTCCTCCAGCCTCCACAGGCTACTGTTCATCCACCAACGACCTCCTCCAGCGTCCACCTGCGATTGTTCATCCACGGGCTCATGTTCATCCAGACTCCACCGCGCGCTACTCCACCGGCTACTGTTCAACCACCCCTCTCCACGGGCTCCTGTTCAACCACCCCTCCACGGGCTACTGTTCATCCACCCCTCCACCGTCTACTGTTCATCCAGCCCTCCACGGGGTCGTCCTGTTCATCCAGCCCTCCACGGGATCCTGTTCATCAGCCCCAACCGGCTCGATCGATCGGGGTCCTGTTCATCCAGAGGCAACGCCACGGGTCCTGTTCATCCACTCCCATCGCTCACTTTTCATCCACCCCCCTCCCCCCGCAAGGCTCACTGTTCATCCAGAGAGGCAGCATCAATCGGCTTCAGTTAGCCGCAGTAGCAAAGGAATCCCTCGATCGGGTTCAGTTAACAGCCATCGATCGATCGCTCGGGTTCAATAACGCGTAGCCTGCAGTGCAATCGCTCGGGTTCAGTTAGAGCCCAACGCCTCGCTCGGGTTCAGTTAGATTCAGGCGCCTCGCACACACGCGCGTATGTGTACGAGAGAAACGCGCATCACTCAGCCCCCGACCACCCACCGTAACCGAGAACTCCCCAAAATTTTCCTCGCCCTCGCTTCTACCATGGTTTTTTCCGTCATGGATGGCCCAAAGAATGACATGCAGCTGCGGCTCCGGCCCGCCCAGGACGAAAAGCCCATTTTTTGTCATGATTTTTTGTCATAGAAGTAGGAGCCCACCACATCTATGATGATACCGGGTTTTGTCACAATTATCGTCATAGAAGTGTCATATGTATGACGGAAAAAAAAATCGTTTGGCCCAAAATGTCATGGATGTGTCTTTTTTTGTAGTGCATGCATGCGCACACACTCGGCTGCATGGAGGGGTGCGCCATCCGTGGCGATGTCTGGTTTGTCGTGCTACGGCGAACCTCGCACGCAACGGTGCATACGCATCTCTTGCAGCACCTCTTTGCCATCGTTTCTCAACTACTAGTCGGAGACGAAGATGACCGCAGCCTCGGCCTTAGAGCTAGCACCGATGGAAAAAACATGCACGCTGCACGCACACGAGCACATACGGTGTGCCCACGACATGGTGGTGGTGCGTCCCCAGTCGCCTCTACTCCTTCTGCGCACGTTGTCTATCAAGGTGGCTGCATGCTAATGATGATGTGGGTGAGATCTTCTAGGACTCAGATGATTACGGGGAAAATTATGAGACACAAGGTGACGTACACCATCAAGGTCCATGGTCAAGGGGGTGCTAGTAAGTGCTTAGATGTGCTTAGAGCAAGTACAATAGAGTTGAGTCAGCGGGCTATAAGTATTTCTGCTTAGTTGGAGGAAAGAGAAGAGGAGAGAGAAGGGTAAGCGGGCTCCCCGTGAAGAGCCAGCTCTAGCACGTGCTGCAAGGCACTTTGTGAGAATGAAAGGTGGGCCACACTCTTTTGATCTACTATTGTACATGTTGACTATAAGATGGGATGTAGATGACATGGCATTGGCTTATAGCCAGCAGCTGGCTATACTATTAACCATGCTCTTTAGATGAGGTGCTAAGTGCATTAAATGGCTTAGTAACTCAAGTCTTCAATGCATAGGTGCTTAGTTTATTGGTACCACATCATATTTTATGCCTACGTGGCAGGCTTAGCAGCTATACATGGTGGAGCACTGGGAGAGGCCAAGGCTGGTCATAGTGGGGAGTAACTTATACTGTAACATATTACTATGTTACTCTAAACATCTCTATAAACCAGAAAGGAGGGAGTAGTAACATAGACTAGTGTCATATGCAGAGTATGGGAGCACATGTTATTTCCCCGTCCGGACTGATCCCAAGTTGGCTTCTCACCTTCTTGGCCCAACAAAAACCCCTCCCCCCTCCCACGCACGCTTCCCGCCCGGCGCCAGCTGAGCCCGCCGCTCCACATTGATGGCAAGTTAGGGCGACGCGACCTCTCACTGCTTCCACCATTGTAGCGGCACGCCGACCGAGGGCACCGCCAGCTGCACACCCGGCATTTCAGACTACACAGTGGAGAGTAACTTTAGAGCAAGTACTACAATTAGATGACATAAGCAGGCTATAAGGATTTAAATATAGTATTTGTGCTTAGGCTAGTCAGTGGGGAGTAACTTAGACTAGTGTCATGCATATGACACTAGTGTAAGTTATTACCTCCATAGTGCAAAGTAACATTTTGCCTCGGGAAGTAGTAGTATCATAGATTGCTTCATTTATTATCTCATAAACTCATTTTGCCTCGGGAAGCGCTATGTTATAGTAACATATTATGTTACCACAAGCACCTCTTTCCTCATTGAATACTTGCCACATAAGCAAAATTGTCTTGGGATTTCTTAAGTTACTACCTAAGTTACTCCCACTATGGCTAGCCTTAGTTGAAGGAGAGAGAAGAGGAGAGAGAGGCGAAGCGGATTGTAAACGTGTAGCCGGTTGTACTCCAACATACTTTGTGAGACAAAAGGTGGGGCCATTATTAATGATATAGTATTTATACTAAAGGGACTAACGGATGCCTTAATTACATATTTTTTTGAGACAAACCTTGGTGGGGCTATTATTGACTTTTTTAGCTATTATTGACTTGGACGTGGGGTTTGGGGGCCAAAGGCCTACGATTATACTCGCACGACCGACCTGACATGCTCTACCCTAGCAGCCGATGTATCATATGGTTTTGCACTGTTCCAGATCTTAGCACCGCCACGCAATTCTTCTCCAGCCCTCCTTCTGACGAGAACTACGAGAAGGGACAGCAGTCCTTCGAACCCCGCCTTTCGTGATCCTGTACGGGAGAGGGGCGATCAGGTTTTTGGGGAGCACACTCCTGTGACTGCTACTAGCGACGACTTCCTCAACGATAGCCTTCTTCCCCGACCTCGGTAACCTCTTCATCAACGACATGAGTGACAACATCAACCACATCGGTTCTGCTCCCACTGTACAGTATGTGATTCTGTCCTCCTGGTTTAGTCTGCATCATTATTTTGATGTCTGCAATTGTCGTCATGATCTATTTACTGCTGATTCGGATTAAATCTCATACTCAATTGCTCATATATTCAACAATCCAATCCAAAAACATGATTACAGGCAATTTACTCTGAGTGGTTTTGCTTCGATTTTGAAGCCGCCTACTTTTAAGGGGGTGCAATATAAAAGGTGGCGCACAAGAGCAGTATATTGGTTTCAGATCATGTACTGCTATGATGCCACTAAGGGTAAGCCTGAGGGCGATCTTAATCCTACACAGCGGGAAGCTTTTCAGAACATGGATACCCTCTTCAAAGCCGCCCTGCTGAGTGTTCTTGACGATTCCATTGTGGATTCATATATGTCGTTTGACAGCGGCAAAGACATGTGGGCTGCGCTCGAGGCCACGTTTGGGCCCTCGGGCGCTGGCAACGAGTTGTACGTCATGGAGCAATTCTGTGACTACAAGATGATTGATGAGCGCTCTGTTGTTCAGCAGACTCATGAGATACACTCACTCTCTAAGGAACTTGAGTACTTTAAGTGTGTGTTGCCGGACAAATTTGTTGCTGGGACCATCATTGCCAAGCTTTCACCTTCGTGGAACGATTTTGCTACTTCTCTGAAAAACAAGAGACATGAGTTTTCTATTTTGGATCTCATTAGCACTCTTGATTTTGAGGAGAAGGCGAGAGCAAAAGAGCTTCTAGTGCCAACATGGTACACGAGAAGAACTTCCAACCCAACCAGCCCCAAAACAACAAGAACAAATCTCAGGGGAAAGGCAAGTTTGATGCAACGAACAAGTCGTAACATTCTACCAACTTCAAGAAGAATTCTCATAACGGGAAGGGATACAAACCTCAATTTTGGTAGCACCGCACAAAATTTATATGGTTGCATCTACCTGCTGTCAGCTAACCTATTGTGCTCCAGGTATTCCTACATTCGTAACTAGGTACAATGACCACCACAAGGTGAAATTACCTTATTCGTACGTTGACTTGCTGAATGCAGTGCGAACGATCCTGTCATGTGTGGAGGAGCAAACAAGCAGTGCAGCCGAAGGTGGAAATCAACCAAGGACTTATGAAATTATATAAAATCTTCCTCGCGAAGGTCAGTATCCCCTTCGTTCAAATGATCGTGTTTTGTCATGCCGAGCTATTGATATGTGCTACTGTTTTGCAACACCGTTTAAGTATAGCTACTGTTTTCCTATCTTTTTAGATTCAGGACAATGAATATGATTTCAGGGGAACTGCACAATATGGACCCATGTTGACTCATCTCTATTGCCTCATGTGTTTGCTACAAATGTGTCAGCATCAATTGCAAGATGAGGCAACTAGCTAGCTGTGGAGTTGCCAACATGCTCAAAGTGCTCGCAACATTGAGAAGAAACAAGCATGCCCAGGAAATTAATGCGTGTGCAGGGAGGCCCTTTGCTCAGAGAAGCATCGACCGATTTTCTTTATTTCCACACCTTCTCACAGCTTTGTATTGGTTATAGTATGGTGAATCAATGAGATGCATAGACATGCTGAACTATTGTTCTTCTGAATGTTAGTTTAATGTGAGTGTCTGCATCTAGTACCGCATCCTCTAATTTGGTGGATGCACACAGAGAAAATAAATCTCCTTAATTTACTCCATAACCACCCTATTAAATAGGCCTACTAACAAAACAGGCGCATGCAGTGGCCGGCGGGCACATGCATCCTGCAGTCAAGTCCATGTGCCAGCTCCAATGCAGCAATGCAAAAGAAGAGAGCAGTTCTTGGGAAAAAGCGAGTAGTTAGTGTAGCGGGCCTTATAAACACGAACAGCTCGCTCTCCCGCTTCCGTATCCCCCCCCCCCAATTCCCCCCGCTCCCAAATCTTCCTCACTCAGCCGGAAAACCCCG
>NC_057795.1:29273647-29302533 GCF_018294505.1 Triticum aestivum | reverse complement strand
GCTCTTCTCTGGCTACTCTGCTCAAACCCGTGAGCTCGGCGCGACGCCCACAAGGAAAATGGAGTCAGCTGGCCCCAGCGCCAAGAAGATGAGGCTCCCGCCAGCGGCGACGCCGGTTGTAGATCCCGCACCCGGTACCGCGGGGAGAAGTGGTGAGCCCCCACCCCCACCCGGATCTGAGTAACCGGTAGAATCTCCGGTGGGCCGCATCAGCAATCTCTCGGGCGTCATCCTTGAGGAGATCATCTTGCTTCTCCCCACCAAGGATTGTTGCCACACACAAGTCCTCTCAACTCGGTGGCGCCCTCTATGGCGCACCACGCCCCTCAATATCGACTGTCGTCAGATATCTGGCCTTCCTGAATTTGATCTCCTCAGAGCCATCGTCTCTTCTCACCAGCAGGGCCCCGTTCAATGCATCTGCATCCCGACAAGCTACATGCTGTCCATACCCGGCAAGGTGGATGCTTGGCTGACATCCCTTGAATTCAGAAAACTCCACCAGTTTGAGTTCTACCATTACCATGAAAGTTTCATACCACGAACATACCAAGAATTCGTGCCCACACCGCCGTTGTCCATCTCGTGGTTTTCCTCCTCTCTCCACACCGCCACCTTCGCCCAGTGCCATCCACCAGACGATCTGGTACAAATGCTTCGACTCCCACTGCTAAAAAAACTTTCGCTTGTGGTGGTTTATCTGTCGGGGGCCTCACTGCACAGCATCATCCACTCCAGTTGCTCTGCCCTGGAGCACTTGCTGATTGTTTTGGGAATAGAAATCGGTATCAATTGTCTCCAAATAAAGTCGCCTCACCTTAAAATCATTGGAATTTGTTTTAAAGGATAGCAGCTCATCATCGATGATGCCCCTTCACTTGAAACGTTGCTCCTTCATAATTACACCTTCAGAAATAATTGTTGTCTTTGCGCCCAAACTGGAGACCTTGGGTGTAATTCGTGACCCATTTAATAATCACAAGGAGTTGGTGTTTGGCTCCTCACTTTTTCAGGTACCGTATATTATCATCTAGACATTTGTAATCATATGCTGCATTTTTCATTTGTGCGCATAAGTTTTATATCATCTTGGAGTACACTTTGGGTACTAATATTATGTTATATGCTCAATGAAGAGTTTGTCCATTGATAACCTATCAATGCTGCTGGATTCTGTCAAGATCATATATATCAGAATGTATAGTTTTGATCTGGACATAATTATTGGCTTGCTGCGATGCTTTCGATCTCTGGAGAATTTATACATAGAGGTGATGATTTCATGCACATTGAAAGCCCGTATATATTGTACTAGAATTAACTGTTCAGCTGTCGTTCTTTCGACATACTCTTTTTTTAGACCTTAACTGTTTTCAATCTTCATGTCTACTTAGGCAGAACCACATGGAGAAAAACATATAACCAATCGTTGGCGTAATAAGCACAAGGATTTTCTCAGTTCTCATGACATTCGTTTGAGGACAATAACGATGGGATGATATGCATCCAACCAGGCAAACAGAAACTTTGTCACATTCTTCCTGTTGAATGCGAGGTTACTATTGTCCATGAGGCTTAATTTTTACAGCAAGAGATTTCTCACGGACGAACATGTTGAACAGCAAAAAAAGAAGTTTTAGGTGGACAAATGGGCTTCTAAATGTGCTCGTCTTCTATTTACAATAAGTTGTAGATATCCTGAAATAATTTTTTTGCACACGATGTTGATTTTATGGATCAGACCGATCCATTTGTTTGTGACTGCAAAAAAGAGTGGTTGGGTTAGATGTTAGTGTCATGTTCAATCTAGGTTTTGTCTAAAAATTTGACGAACAATTAACCCTTGGGCTTTTAGTACCATTTGTATGCTTGACTTGCATGTTGTTGCCCTCGTACTCCCCTCCACCTGCCACTACACTGCCGCATCTTCCATGGCTGCTGTCCGTTCCCATCTGAGGCCTTGTCGTCGTTCTCCGCCTTGGTTCGCTCGCTATGCCCGCCGCCGTCTGGCGTTGTCAACATGGTCAACAACCAAGAGGAATCAGGAGATGACTGTATGTGGAGAGCCTGACAGTAGGGACCCACCAAGGTCATTGCATTTCGCAAGCAGGTGCCTCGTTATTACAAGCCAAAAATACTTCCTCGTAATTGTTTGACAACTAGGTCCCACGCCATTGTCAATGTATTCAATAAACGAGAAAATTACACAACGAGCGGATAACACCAGGGACCCAGTAGCTTGCCCTGTTGTTTTTTAGTTTTTTTTAGACAGAGTTGTTTTTTAGTTTAAGAGATGGAGCTCAACTGCGTGATGTGCGGGGGTTGTGTCCCGTTTAGCACATGCTTACGCTTTTATTAAGCACATGACGAGCCCAGTTGATATATTTTTTCTTTCTGAAATTGGCTAGCCCAGTTCTTTTTTTTGGAGAATACCAAAACCGAGGCCTACTTGCTTTTCTCAGCCCTGCTGGGCTGCAAATCTTTCAAGACGAGGAGGGATGTAAGTAGTAAGAAATGGGCTTCCCCAGAAAACGGACTATAAGTTGTAAGAAATGGGCTGTAAATTTTTAAACCAAAGCCAACCAGCAATTGCATTAAAATATCACTTTTTTCAGGATTTCTCTACTCTCTACTCTTATATAAACCAAAGCCAACTGGCAATTACATTAAAATATCATCTCTTCTCCCACAAGATAAACTACTCATACAAATGCATCTTCATGTTCCGTGCAACGAACGGGCATCTTGCTAGTTAAGATTCTAAATTTCATTCATTTTTTTTTGCGGAGAATTGTTTTTTGAATTTTATTTTGATATAATTTTTTGAAAATTATTTTTAACATGACTCAAATTTCGTGATTAAAAGAGTTCGGACCCCATCGAAATATGCAAAATTTTGTTGAATGTTTTAGCAGTGCCCAGAATATATGGTCTGTAATGCTAATAAAAAGAATATGGGCTTCAAATATCCTTAAGAATTAGCAAATGGGCTGCCAATTATTGAAAACAATGGCTAATGGGTTGTATGCTGTTTTCCACAGATTTGGAGGCTGACTTCTCGGCCTACTAGGTTCACGATGACGTTGTCCTAAAAAAAATTTTGATGCGTATGCAAGGCTTTGTCAACTTAGTCAACACACAGCAGTGACTGTTGGATGTCCATCCAACGGCCACCGTGCTTCTTCAATCTCTGATCTTCCTGCTCCAGCCGCCCAAACCAGCGCCGGCGGGACTGCCTGCTCCCTCTCCTGTGGCTGGTTGTGCTGCCGCCAGGCCATCCCTCTAACCACCCACACATCTTGTTATTTTCTGGTGACGTCAGCCTCACCCCGCAGCCGACCAGTCAGCGCTCGTTCTCCCCTTAGTGTGGGCATCCGCTGCGGTGGCTTCGCCGGCTCTGGGTGGTTCTCTTCCTGGGCCTCGCCCTCGTCCATCGCGTTTGTGCTCTCGGCGCAGCAAGGTCAACATGGTCAACAAACAACAGCCATCGGAAGAGGCTGACAGTAGGGGCCCACACAAGGAAATGCCTCCTTATTATGTGCAAAATAATGATTCCTCCACCTGATAGTTGGGACCCATCGGAAGGGCCTCTGTTATTCATGAAAAAAATGTTCCCCCCGCTGTCAGCTGGGACCCACCAGAAATGCCTCCTTATTACGCACAAAAAAATGAATACTCCCCCTGCTAGCTGGGACTCACCTTGGTGGGAGGCTGACTTGTGGGCCTACTAAGTTTATGGGGACAGAGGGCTTTGTCAACTTAGTCAATATGAACGATTCTAGCTCTAGTGACCGTACGATGTCCACCCAACGGCCGTAGTGCTTCTTCAGCCAATGGTCTTCGTGCTCCAGCCACCCAAAGCAGCGCCGGTCGTGCCACATGCTCCTGCCTCCCGTGGCCGGTTGTGATCCCGCGGAGGCCTCACCGCCCCCTACTACTCCCACCGCTAACCAGGCCATCCCTCTACTCACCCACACCCCTTGTTATTCTGCGGTGACGGCAGCCTCACACCACAGCCGAACCAGTGAACCCTCGTACTCCTCTTCGCGTGGGCATCCACTGATGCGTCCTCCCCGGCTCCACGTCGTCCCTTCCTAAGCCTCGCCGTCGTCCACCGCCATGGTGCTCTCAGCGCGGCGTGGTCAATATGGTCAATGACTGACTTCCATCATAAGAGTACTTTACGTGGCGAGGCTGACAGCTGGGTCCATGGCAGCCGCAAGGAAGTGCCTCCTTATTACACGTAAAATAATTATTCCTCCACCTGACATCGGGGACCCACCAGATGGGCCACCGTATTTCACGAAAAAAACGTTTCCCCCTGACTGCTGGGACCCACCAGCTACACCTTCACACGCAAGGAAGTGCGTCCGGGCAAAAAACAAAACGATTCGCCCCCTGACTGCTGGGACCCACCAGCTACACCTTTGCATGCAAGGAAGTGCGTCCGGGCAAAAAACAAAACGATTCGCCCCCCTGACTGCTTGGACCAACCAGCTACATCTTCGCATGCAAGGAAGTGCCTGAAAGTCGGGACCCACCTGGTCGAAGCGTACGTAGCGTTGTCATTCTGGTCGCGCAACGTGTACGTACATATATACTGGTCGATGTAGAGACGCGCACGTGTTGTAGTAGAGGCGCGCACGTAACATGTACACGTACGTACAACGGCCAAGGTGCAAGAAAGAAAATACGGCATGTACACGTGCGTACATACGGGCGGGGTCTCGAACACCTACTTACGCATACGTACGGCCAGGGCTCGTGTACATGGCTGGGTCAGAACGGAGAAACAGCGTCATCGTAGTGTTCATGGGGAGGCAACGGAATGTGTCGTGTTCATGGGGAGGCAATGGAATGCGTCCTGTTCATCGAGAGGCAACAGAATGTGTGGGATCCAACCGGCTGGGTCGGAACAGAATGCGTCGTCGTGTTCATCGGGAGGGCTTGGACGGAACAGGCGATGGGAACCAGGCCTGGCGTACCGCAGAACAGAGGAAATGGACTTATGTTCGACCGGCCACGTTTGAAAGGGGATCGTCTTCATCGGGAGGGGTCTAGCATACCGTAAAGCAGAGGAAACGGACCTGCTACGGTCAGAACGGGGGTCCTGTTGATTGGGAAGGGTGTGGCGTACCACAAAACGGACGAAACGGACCTCCTACGGTCGAAACGGAGGTCCTGTTGATCGGGAGGGGTGTGGCGTACTGCAAAACGGACGAAACGGACTTGTGTTGGAGCGCTACAGTCGAAACGGGGGTCTTGTTCATCGGGAGGGGTGTGGCGTACCGCAAAACGGGACTCCACGGGATACTATTCATCTCCACCGTCGACCTCCTCCAGCCTCCACGGGCTACTGTCGACCTCCTCCAGCCTCCACGGGCTCCTGTTCATCCAGCCTCCACCCTGCGCTACTCCACCGGCTACTGTTCAACCACCCCTCCATGGGCACCCCTCCACCGTCTATTGTTCATCCAGCCCTCCACACCACGGGGTCCTGTTCATCTAGAGGCAACGACACAACTCACTATCCATCCAACCCCCCCCCAGCAACACTCACTGTTCATCCCAGAGGCAGCATCGATCGGCTTCAGTTAGCAGCAGTAGCAAAGGAATCACTCGATCGGGCTCAGTTAACATCCATCGACCGATCGCTCGGGTTCAGTCTGCAGTGCAATCGCTTGGGTTCAGTTAGAGCCCAACACCTCACTCGGGGTTCAGTTAGAGCCAACGCCTCACACACACACGCGTACGTGTACAAGAGAAACACGCATCGCTCGGCCCCGGCCGCCCATCGTAACCGGGAACTCCTCGAAATTTTCCTCGCCCTCGATTCTACCACGGTTTTTTCCATCATGGACGGCCCAAAGAATGTCATGCATCTGCATCTCCGGCCCGCCCAGGACGAAAATCCCATTTTCTGTCATGATTTTTTGTCATAGAAGTAGGAGCCCACCATATCTATGATGATACCGGGTTTTGTCAAAATTATCGACATAGAAGTGTCATATGTATGACAGAAAAAAATCCATTCGGCCCAAAATGTCACGGATGTGTCTTTTTTTTGTAGTGTCGGTGTCAAAACCGGCGGATCTCGGGTAGGGGGTCCCGAACTATGCGTCTAAGGCTAATGGCAACAAGAGGCGGGTCCCGATGTTTACCCAGGTTCGGGCCCTCTCTATGGAGATAATACTCTACTTCCTGCTTGATTGATCTTGATGATATGAGTATTAGAAGAGTTGATCTACCACGAGATCGTAGAGGCTAACCCTAGAAGCTAGCCTATGATTATGACTGTTTCTTGTCCTATCGACTAAACCCTCCGGTTTATATAGACACTGGAGGGGGCTAGGGTTACACAAAGTCGGTTACAGAGAAGGAAATCTACATATCTGAATCGCCAAGCTTGCCTTCCACGCAAAGGAGAGTCCCATCCGGACACGGGACGAAGTCTTCTATCTTGTATCTTCATAGTCCAACAGTCCGGCTGTCTGAAGACCCCTTAATCCAGGACTCCCTCAGTAGCCCCTGAACCAGGCTTCAATGATGACCGAGTCCGGCGTGCAGATTGTCTTCGGCATTGCAAGGCGGGTTCCTTCTCTGAACACTCCAAGGTAGATCTTGAACACAAGAATCGTGTCGCACCGCAAAACAAATTCCACATACCACCGTAGAGAGTATAATATTTCACAAATCTAATCTGCTAACAATTCCTTCATAGTGTGACATCAAGCCATGGCTCGGCTATTATTCGAACCATTTTATCAATCTGCCACTACACGTTTTGCCAGGCGGTTTTATTGGCACGTCTTGTCGAAGCAGAGATCGTGTCCCCTTATCACGGGATTCTCATCAATATGGGCATGGGTAACCCAACCGTGCCATCAGCACGGCGCTTGGGGAATAAGCGAGTTTTTAGGGTAAGCAGGGTGGCACATGATTTTACTGCCTTTATAAAGGGATAAGGATTACCCTTTCTCACCCGCACCTTCTCCTTTCTCTACCTACTCTCTCTCTCTCTCTCTCTCTCTCTCTCTCTCTCTCTCTCTCTCTCTCTCTCTCTCTCTCTCGCTCCAGCACCCAAGCATTCTCCTTCTCTGCCCGCAAGAGCATTCTGAAAATGTCCGGATCCGGAGCTGGAGGCAAGTGGATGGCCTCCACTGTCCGGGAGAAGGATATAAAGAAGCTTCGGGAGGCCGGGTATCTGGCCAAGAAGATCGGGCACCGTCTCCCGACGGTGAGACAGATTGTCCCTACCCCGGAACCCCACGAGAGGGTTGTATTCCTCCCTCACTTTGTCCGCGGGCTGGGTGAGGGAGTCCTGGATTAGGGGGTGTCCGGATGGCCAGACTATGACCTTTGGCCGGACTCCCAGACTATGAAGATACAAGATTGAAGACTTTGTCCCGTGTCCGGATAGGACTTTCCTTGGCGTGGAAGGCAAGCTTGGTGATGCGATATGTAGATCTCCTCCCATTGTAACCGACTCTGTGTAACGCTAACCCTCTCCAGTGTCTATATAAACCGGAGGGTTTTAGTCCGTAGGACGAACAACAATCATACCATAGGCTAGCTTCTAGGGTTTAGCCTCTCTGATCTCGTGGTAGATCAACTCTTGTACTACCCATATCATCAATATTAATCAAGCAGGAGTAGGGTTTTACCTCCATCGAGAGGGCCCGAACCTAGGTAAAAACATCGTGTCCCTTGTCTCATGTTACCATCCGCCTAGACGCACAGTTCAGGACCCCCTAACCGAGATCCGCCGGTTTTGACACTGACATTGGTGCTTTCATTGAGAGTTCCTCTGTGTCGTCACCGTCAGGAAGGATGCCGCACCCCGTCTTTAAAGAAGGCGCTGTTGCTAAAGGAGCTTTGGCTGTCGGCCAAACTCTCTGGCTAGGCGGTTTTCTAATGATCGTCTATTCGGCCGCCACGCCGACGATGACTTCTCGGGTCATCGAAAGCAATCACCACGTCAACTCGGAACTTGCCGAGCAGTTAGATCTGATGGAGCTCTCTTCCTTAAATGAGCTCTTGGATTGCATCGCCGCCTTGGGAGTCGCTACAGACTATGATCAGATTGGGCTTAAACCCGATCCGAGAGAGATTGACTTTCCCCAGGTCACCCACCACGTTGAAGTGGTGGAGGAACAATGCGGCGAATCTTCACCCATCCTAAGGACCAGATGTGTCCGAATTCCTGATCCCTCCAAGCCAGACACCCGCGGAGGGGAGGACGTCACTCAAGACCTGAAGCTAAAGTCAGGCAGCGGGCCTGATTCATTGGATAACGTCCAAGAACCCAAGCTTCCGAGTTCGGAAATTTCTTGGCCCCTGAGTCTCAGATCGGGCGAGATTCCGGATTTAAATCCACCCGCCCACCCAAATATAAGGGATCTATCCCAAATTCGGCAAGAGCCCATAGAAACAGTACACCATTACTGGGTCAGATTCCTCCTGGTTATGAACAGGATAAAGGACTGCCGCGAGGGGGATGCAATTTCATTCTTCTGCAACAACTCCACGGACATCGGAATCCTCAATGCCATAAGTCGCCGTGAAATTACACGCTTCGCCGACTTGGCATCCATAGTACGAAAGTACTGTGCGACAGAAAGCGTTCGGAAAACCGAAACAAAATTCTGGGACAATCCGACCCTGAATACAATCCCAGTCCAAAACAAAAGGCTCATTATCGCCAGGCAACTGGGCCAAACAACAAAAAACAAAAACCCTCTATAGGGTATGGAACTGTACTGGAGGGATGGCTCAATGGACCTTGTAAAATTCATAGTATAGAGGGCGCCACACCAACTCATAGCCTTAGAGCATGTTGGATACTCCGGCAGGTGGCCAGAAGTGGCGAGGAGCTTCTAACTCCAGAATCCGTAGAGCACCACCCTAGGAACGGCAGTACGGTATCAACAGTCTTCGAGACTTTCGCATCAAACAATGCGAGGAAACAAACACTCCGCAGCCTTACCGAAGTCTACCAGGTAGCGAAAATAAACCCATGGAGTGACACAGCTATTACCTTTAATGCCAGTGACGAACCTCAATTTCGGACAGCCCGAGCACCAGCCGCATTGGTCCTTAGTCCGATAGTGGACGGCTTTCGGCCTACCAAGGTACTCATGGACGGTGGCAGCAAATTGAACCTCATTTATGAGGAAACCCTACAAAAAATGGAAATAGACTGGAGCCGCATTGAGCGAAGCAACACAACCTTTAAAGGAATAATCCCCAGTCGGGAAGCGTGCTGTACAGGAAAAATCACACTGGATGTGGTGTTCGGCACGCCGGATAATTACTGCTCCGAGGAGGTCACATTTCAAGTGGCCCCGTTCAGCAGCGGATACCACACTCTGTTAGGGCGAGAGGCATTCACAATTTTTCAAGCTATACCCCATTACGGGTACCTGAAGCTCAAAATGCTCGGACCCAACGGAATCATCACTCTTGCTAGCGATCCGGACATAGCGCTCCGCGCCGAAAACAAGACAGCCGCACTGGCCCTCGAGGCATTATCCAAAGTGCTAGCGGCCGAAGAACTAACTGTGTTGCGCTCCACGGTGGACAGGGACGACGTGATACTCGACAAAAGATCCAAGTCCGCTTCCTTCAAGCCGGCAGACGAAATAGTCAAGTTCCAAGTCCATCCAACGGACACTACAAAAACGGCCTCCATCGGGGCACAACTAAACCCTGATGTAGACGCCACACTAAAAGAATTCCTACGCGAAAATTGGGACATTTTTGCCTGGCACCCTTCACACATGCCAGGAATCCCACGCAGGCTGGCCGAGCACAGCCTGAACATCCTAAAAGGATTCAAGCCTGTTAAGCAGGCTCTTCCGCATTTCTCCGAACCTAAGAGAAAAGCCATGGGAGAGGAGCTAGCCAAACTACTGGAAGCCGGATTCATCAGAGATATAAAACATCCGGACTAGCTAGCAAACTTGGTGATGGTACCAAAGAAGGAAAAATCCTGGTGCCTATGCGTCGATTTCAAAGACCTCAACAAAGCCTGCCCAAAGGACCCCTTCCCCCTCCCCCGCATTGATCAAATCATCGGCGCCATCGGAGGACACGATTCATTGTGTTTCCTCGACGCATACTCTGGCTACCACCAAATTAAGATGGCAGAGTCAGACCAAGCCGCAACAGCATTCATCACCCCATACGGCCCATTTTGCTTCAACACAATGCCCTTCGGGTTCAAAAATGCCGGCGCAACATATCAGCGCATGATTCAGACATGTCTGGCCAACCAGATCGGCAAAACAGTTGAAGCATACGTGGATGACGTGGTCGTCAAAACAAAGAATGTCGAAACTCTAATAGACGACTTGAGGCTCACATTCGATAACCTCCGAACATATGACATTAGGCTTAACCCGGAAAAATGTGTTTTCGGCGTACCAGCCGGAAAGCTCTTGGGCTTCATCGTATCCGGTAGAGGAATTGAAGCAAACCCAGCCAAGATCCGAGCTCTGTCACAATTGGATATTCCAAAAGATCTCAAGAAAATACAAAAATTGACTGGATGCATGGCGGCTCTAAGCCGCTTCATCTCCCGCTTAGGGGAAAAGGCATTACCCCTTTACCGCCTCCTCCGGTGCACCGAACACTTCGAGTGGACGGATGCCGCCACGGCCGGACTCGAAGAAATAAAAGCCATACTGGCAACAAACCCGGTCCTGGCCGCGCCTAACATCGGCGAACCAATGTTGTTATACATCGCGGCAACTCACCAAGTTGTAAGCGCAGTCCTCGTCGTTGAACGAGAAACGGACGGACACAAATTCCCTATCCAGAAACCAGTCTACTACGTGTCCACTGTCCTCACTCCATGCAAGTCCCGGTACCCGCATTACCAAAAGATAGCATACGCAGTGTTCATGGCATCCCGGAAGCTACGACACTACTTTCAAGAGTGTTCAATAACAGTAGCCTCCGAAGTACCTCTTAATGATATCATAAACAACCGCGACACAACGGGCCGGATTGCCAAATGGGACATTGAGCTCCTCCCGTTCGACATAACCTATAAGCCACGGCGAGCCATCAAGTCGCAAGCCTTGGCCGACTTTGTCGCTGAATGGACTGAAGCCGAACTCCCTTAAGAGTACGGCACATATTCCAACTGGACCATGCACTTCGATGGCTCCAAAATGCTGGCGGGTCTGGGGGCTGGCGTCATTCTGACGTCCCAAACAGGAGATACAGTCCAATATGTACTCCAGATAATGTATACGGACTCCAACAATGCAGCCGAATATGAGGCCCTTCTACATGGCCTCCGGATGGCAGTCTCCATGGGCATTCAATGCCTAGAGGTACGTGGGGATTCGAACCTCGCGATATCCCAAATAAATGGAGACTTTGATGCCAAAGATCCGAAAATGGCAGCTTATCGCAACGCCGTACTAAATATGTGATCTCGGTTCGAAGGGCTCGAATTTCACCATATAGTCCGGGATAACAATCAGGCAGAAAACGTCTTGGCACGCATCGGCGCAAAGCGCGATGCAGTCCCCCCCCCCCCAACATTTTCCTGGAAAGGCTATTCAAGCCATCCGTACAGTGGGAAGGGGAATCCGGAAATAACAATCCGGACCTGGCCGCACCACCTGACACCGAACATCCTGACACAACGGAAGACTCCGCTAATGAAGTCACACCCTCAGCCCACGTAATAATGGCAGTAATTGCCTCGTGGACAGAACCATTCTTATCCTACTTAACTAGGCAGGAACTTTCCGAGGACCAAAATGAGGCACGCTGCATAGTGCGGCGATCTAAAGCCTATAAAGTCCACGAAGGAGAGCTCTATAAGAAAAGCACCACCGGAGTCCTTCAAAGGTGTATCTCCGAAGAAGAAGGGTGGAACCTTCTGGCTGAAATTCACGCCGGACTCGGCGGGCACCATGCGGCAGCCCGGGCCCTTGTAAGCAAGGCCTTCCGTACTGGATTTTATTGGCCAACGGCCCGGGCAGATGCATAGGACTTAGTCCAGCGATGCGTCGGTTGCCAACTATTTGCTAATCAAAGCCACATGCCACCTACCGCCCTCCAAACTATACCCATTACCTGGTCTTTCACAGTCTGGGGGCTTGCCATGGTTGGACCCCTCAAAGGAGGAACCCGCAAGCACAAATACCTACTGGTCATGGTGGACAAATTCACCAAATGGATAGAGGCCAAGCCTGTTAAGACGGTCGAATCCGGACCAGTGATAGACTTCATATCAGGGGTCGTACACTGTTACGGCGTCCCCCACAGCATCATTACTGACAATGGCACAAACTTTACGGTCGACGAGGTTAAACTTTGGTGCAAAAACATGGGCATTAAGCTCGATTACGCTTCAGTCTATCACCCACAAACTAACGGTCAAGTCGAGCGAGCCAATGGTCTAATCATGAGCGGCATCAAACCCAGATTAGTGCGATCCCTCAAGGAATCTAACACGCACTGGGTAGAGGAGCTCGACTCCGTACTCTGGGGGCTGCGGACCACGCCGAATTGCACTACCGGATTTACACCATTTTTTATGGTATACGGCGTAGAGGCAGTCCTGCCCTGCGACATAATTCATGAAACACCTCGCGTGCGCATGTACGAAGAAAGAGAAGCCGAGCTCGATCGGCAGGACAGCTTGGACACATTGGAGGAGGAGCGCGACGTGGAAAAAGCCCGTTCCGCATTCTATCAACAGAAGGCTCAAAGATACCAAAGCAGAGAAGTACGGGCCAAAACTTACAATGTTGGCGAACTAGTTCTACGCCTGCCGGACAAGAAAAAGGACAAACTCAAACCTAAATGGGAGGGTCCCTTCGTAATCGACCAAGTCCTGACTGGTGGAGCGTACCGTCTACGAAATGCATCGGATAACCGACTCGAGCTGAACCCATGGAACGCAGCACCCTACGAAGATTCTACGCCTAGCGCCGGACTCTGTGTTCGTATCCTTCCTATGTCCCTTTTTTTATATATATAAATCAGCCGCCCTATATTTCCCTCCTTCTCCCTCCCTTTTTCTTACAAGCCTTTAAGGGCGTGCTTGCGTATTTTCGCACATAATTGACGCGCCACCCGCGCTCACTATACCCGGGGGCTTCTTTATCAGAAGCTTATATACACGGGCCTCATGCCCAACACATTTGTGACACTTCTACATGAACCTTTTATTCACCATCATATGCATCGATATGACTTAAGTTTTGGCCAAGCTGGGTTGCCTGGCTCCTGTGCTTACCCCTACGTTCCCGATTGTTCGGCTAGGTGGTAAAGGGAGCACCTCTGCGATTGTTACTGCCGGGTTAGCCGGATGTGTACCTCAGACTGGGTGAAGCCAAAAGCTAGCATTCTTAAGGGAATATTCGGTCGGTGAACTAAAAGATGATTTTTCACTTGTTTATTTATCTGCCCCCAGATGCTTTTCTGCTTTTTTCGCAGTCCGGACATGCACTTTAGGGCATGCCTCCCAGGGAAAGGAACTCCTAACGGAACTATTCTCCCTGGAAGATGTTTCTTACTAACCATGTAATATAACATAACTAGTTGGGCACTTGTCTGCTAAAGCACTTATGACCCCTACGCCTGGTCTCCACGCATGCCCCGGTTCTTACATAACAGAGAGGGTATTCGGACACACTCCAGACTATCGGGTCCAGAGGTTGAAGCGAAAAGGTCCGCAATGACAAATGATCTACAATCCGGCTAGAAGGCATTTTACATGTCATTTTAAATTACATAGTCAATTTGACTGGGTATATTCTTCTTCAATACCATCCAACAGGTTGTCTAATTTATAGTCCTGTTGGGAATACTTGGCGTCCAGCTCTACCTGGCCGTACACTAAACTGACAGGGATCTCCTTCCTGTCGGGCCCCACAGGTCCGACCTCGGTCATGTGGTTTGGGTCAGCCTTCGTGTACCGTGTCTTCACCATGGCCCAGGCCTCCATGGCGCCTTGACGGCAGGCCGATATCTTCCATAATTAGAAGCGCTGCCGCGCTCCCTTCAGCTTCTCAGCAAGCTCTCCAAGGCCTTCGGGCATGGAGAGGGATGGCCATAAAGCCTGGACAACGCCTTGCATCGCCTGCCGAACTCGTTCGTGCAGTTGCGATAGCTCGGGAAGAAGGTCACCCGTAGAACCGGGCATTTCCTTCACAGGCTGACCTGTCAGCATATCTACAGACATAACTCTGTCAATCGACTCCCTCGACGAACTCTTTTTTGAAGATTCGTTCAAGCACTTACTAAAAATGCTGCATCGAAGTCGCCGATTCTCCTTTATGGAATCCGACAGCTGAGCACGAACATCCTTTAGTTCCTCGCCTAGCTGAGTATTGGCATCTTGAAGCTTGTTCTTCTCTTGCCTCACCCTCGTAAGCACGCTCTCGTCGGCCTTTAACTAGCGCAAGAGTTGTTGCTTGTCCGGATCCATTCCGGCCTCATCTGCACTGTTATTGTCAGAATTGCACACATGCCGCACTTCACAACATACTTATCTTTCGAAGCATATATTACCTCAAGTTGGGCCTTGCACTCTTCCAGCTCCCGGGACAGTTGCATATTCTTTTTTGTAAGATCATGCTTAACAAATGATCCTTAAATCAGTTATTTTAACTGTTTCAAGTCTCGGGGGCTACTGACATATATAACCATCAGATTTACTCAGCCGTAGGTCTTTTACATACTGCTCTGTGGCTCTGGCTAGACCATTTTGAGCGGCACGGAGGTACGCATCTCCCGTATTAAAGGCGTCCAATGCCTCTTGGGAAAAACATGCGTCACAAAGAACAGTCCGGCAACGCCTGTGGTTCATGGCACTCTCCACCTCTGAATTGGTGGCAGATAGCCCGTCCGCGTCCTCTGTCGGAGGAACGTCTGGTGCGCGCCCCATGTTCGCCTCCGCTTCCGGACCCGGCCTTGAAGCCTGGACGGTGGATATAGTCCGCGGGCTCTCTTCTTCCTGAAGAGAGCAGGAGCGTTAGTATGCCTTGAGGGCATAAACCCTGGGCATTAAAGTTGCACACCGTACCGTTGCGCCGGCGTCTCGATCCGGTCCGCACTTCTTTTTAGCCTGCTGGGCCTTGATGGCCCTTATTGGCCCACCACCGCGGGCTCGGCCCTCCGCCTCAAGGACTTCCCCTGAAAGTGTTGGGACTTCGGTCTCGGTTACCTTTGAGGCTGGGAGTAGTCCGGGATAATCGGCCGTAATGGCCACTAAGGTGTTGTCCTTACTCAATTGATGAAACACCCCATCAATTAGCTCCACACATAAGTCCGGGTCCTCTTGGGAGTCTGGGTCGAGGGACCGTTCCGGGTCCTCGGGTTGTGGAGGAGGGCTATTTATCTCCTTTACAGTCTGGCGTAGCTCCTGCGTTAAAATTGCTAGACTAAGTACTCAACTATGGGAATTTGAAAACGGATTGGCAAGTGAAAGTGTTCGCTCACCCAGCTTGGAGGATTGTACATAGAGAATCCGCCCCGTGGGTTGACATGGAGGAATTCCTCCTCTTCTCCCTTGTACAAAGCGGATAAAATATTCGTTAGAGTGGCAGCCGAATCCAGCCCCTTGTGACCGCACCGGGTGGCATCGTCCTCCCCATTGAAATCCCACATGGGGTGGCCTATGTACTGAAGCGGCTACACCCCCCGCATAATGCATGTGGCCATGACCTTGATCATGGTCAGTCCGGAATGAGCTAACAACCTTATCCGGCTCATCAGGTAAAGGACGTCCCTGTCAGTTTCCCTCTGAGGGCTCCGTGGACGCCAGCTCAGGTTTTTCTTCAAGGGAGCATTATTGAACTCAGGGAGGCCGATCCGTACAGGGTCCGGCAGGGGGACGTCATCTATATAAAACCATTCTGAAGGCCAGTCCTCGGATGCCTTCTTTGGGGTTTCCGATAGATATCTGGTCCTGGCGATGCGCCATAGTTCGGCTCCGCCCACTTGATAAATCGGCCCCTCCTGAGAGCGGGGCACGAGGCAGAACAACTTCTTCCATAGTGCAAAATGGGCCTCGATGCCCAAAAATAGCTCGCAAAGGGCCACGAAGCCCGCAATATGCAGTATGGAGGCAGGCGTGAGGTTGTGTAGTTGGAGGCCATAAAACTCCAGTAGCCCCCAGAGAAACGGATGAATTGGAAATCTGAGCCCTCTTATTAAATAAGGGACAAGGCATACCCGCTCTCCTTTGGAGGGATCGGGGACGGTCTCCGCCTGCTCTCCGCCACTATAGGTAGCAAGCCCGGCTCGAACTCGGACCATATATGCTGGGGGGAAGGAGCCCCTTGGATTGGAGCGCTACTAGCTCGCTGTGCGAGATGGAACACCGCTCCCAATCTCCGGGCCAAGGGCTGGAGGGGCGAGAGGAGGAGCTGCGTCGACCGGCCATGATGGAATGGATCTCTGTCGAATGCGCTCTGATGAATGCTCGCGGAGGGAAGATGGTGTGAATTGGATCTAAATCCCCGTCTCTTTTATGGGCGGCTCATTTACGCAGCTAGGGGGGTGAATGAAAAAACTCCCTGGCTTTTCGCATTCGTTTGACATGTGGAAGATGGTCATTATTGGGCACAGAAGCCAAGGAGCGCAGCATGCACTAGAAGCCGAACACTATTTGACTGGTACATGGAATTTGGAGAAGAACCCGCCTTGCAATGCCGAAGACAAATTTGCGCACCGGACTCATCGTCATTGAAGCCTGGTTCAGGGGCTACTGAGGGAGTCCTGGATTAGGGGGTGTCCGGATGGCCAGACTATGACCTTTGGCCGGACTCTCGGACTATGAAGATACAAGATTGAAGACTTCGTCCCGTGTCCGGATATGACTTTCCTTGGCGTGGAAGGCAAGCTTGGCGATGCGATATGTAGATCTCCTCCCATTGTAACCGACTCTGTGTAACCCTAACCCTCTCTGGTGTCTATATAAATCGGAGGGTTTTAGTCCGTAGGACGAACAACAATCATACCATAGGCTAGCTTCTAGGGTTTAGCCTCTCTGATCTCGTGGTAGATCAACTTTTGTACTACCCATATCATCAATATTAATCAAGCAGGAGTAGGGTTTTACCTCCATCGAGAGGGCCCGAACCTGGGTAAAAACATCGTGTCCCTTGTCTCCTGTTACCATCCGCCTAGACGCACAGTTCGGGACCCGCTACCCGAGATCCGCCGGTTTTGACACCGACACTAGGGTTTCCCCTCCACCCATTCATTTGCGGCATAATGTATTACTATGGGATCGATTTCCATGATCTAACCCCCAATTCCTTCCTCAACATCTGGACATTCTTTGTTGTGTGCGAGGCATTCCTCTGCATCTCTCCACACTTCGGGTTGTCGCTGAAGATTTTCAATGTGAAGCCCAAGGTGGTAGGCGGCGAGCACTTTGAGTGCGGAGGTGCCATGGTGAGCAAGATGCCCAACGTCACATGGCCATCGGGTACATTTATTGATTCCGTCAAAGGGTGGCAGCAACAGTGGTTCTATGTCATTGAGCCATGCGGCGCTAAATGGGCCGCGGCTCCCGGATTCCGATCCGGAGCCCCATTGCGGCTTACGTTCTGGCCCGAGAAGGGCCTGGACTGGTCTTCGTCAGAACAACTGGCAACGCTCTAGGCGCGCGTCAAGAGCATGGGAGACAAGAACATCAAACTTGTTGACGTAGTCCAAGTGATGTTGGTTCGCCGGATTCTCGCATGCCAACGCAGGGCTTGCAATTTATGGGAATTCAACCCAGCCAAGCGTCAGACCTTGACGGAGCTCTTCGGCACAACGCACGAAGATATCTGGAAGGTGCTCTTTATGTCCGGCAAATCATGGCCGGACTCGGCCGAGGACCGTAGGTACAAACTGTCCCGTCCCGCAAGTTCGGTAAGTTTTCCTATATTAGCAAAACATACACTTCAGCTGCGTATTTTAAGGGAAATGCTTAATATATTTTTCCGACAATTCTCCCAGGGCTGGACGAAGAAGGCAGAGCGGATCTACTGTCTGGCCCCGCTGCTAGAAGAACAAGCCGGCCCACTTCTAATGAAGATGCTGGTCTCGGCGCCTTATAAGGTGCCTAAGAAGAAGACCGAGAAAGAGGCCAAAGAGATCAGGGGCGGCCTTCATCGCAGGGGTAGTTCGGACAAAGTGTTCGAAGACTCTGAGGCCCGCTCCTCCTTCGAAGAGGATGAGAAAAAGGAGGAAAGCCAATCCCCCCCAGCGAGGGGGAGTAAGAAAAGGACGGCCTCCAAACGCTTGGAGGCCAAGCAGTCTAAGAGGGGGGAAGCCTCCTCCATAGACGATTCCAACACCGCCACCAACAGCAGCCCGGAGTGGGATCCCAGGGTCCATCCCCTAGTCAAATCGTGAGTACATAAAATCCAAATACATTAGCATATCCGGACTCATTATCGCACAATGTTGATGCATTGAGCCACGCATATTGCAGCCCGACAAGGTCCCGCGCTGAGCAGTCCTCGTCAGAGGATTCGCTAGGTTCGGACGCGATGGACAGCGGAACTCCCCCGACGGCCACCTCCCCCAAACATGCGGATGACACCGAAGTGTCGTCCCAAATGGGCCCAGGCCAAGGAGGGGCTGGGAAGACCGTTCGAGCGGTGCCAGAGGGTCAAACCCCGGCAGCCGGCCACATGGGGGAGGAGACCCCCATGGGTACTGATGGCGGGGGTCGGCTTGAATTTGGCCCCCAGCCAGACACAGTTCCGGAGACCATCACGGCTCCGGAATCAGGCAGGAAACCTTCTTCAATAGAAGGGGGTGCGCCTGTTCCACCAGCGACCTCTGTCCAGCCAGAGGTGCTGGATACTTTCTTGACAGCATTAAAGAACGCTTCCATCGTTAAAGAACACCGCGCCCTTATGGGTGCGGTGATTGAGAAGATTCAGTCTGCGTAAAGCGGGCTGACTGAAGATGCACGAGCCTCCAGGCTTTGAGGTAAGTGGTGAGGCTTTAAGAGTGTGATAGTATAGATAGTAGCCTCTAATACACTGTTCAGTGTTCGAAAAGAAAAGCCGGACAGAGGATCGAATATATGCTCGCGGGAGATTTACCATGCAACACCCTTATTTATGTTTTGTCTAAGCAAGCGTCTTTATTGACTGCCACTTCTCATACTGCGGAAGTCTCCGGACTGAAGCAGCGTCTGGAGCGGGCCGAAGAAGAGCTCGGCCAAGTGAAGAAGCAGTTGGAGGACAATCAAGGTATGTAAAACCTTGTTTTTATTCAGTATCAATCAACGATTGATTGTGACAAAAAACATCGTGATGTGTGCCAGGAGCGACGTCCTAAGTCGAGGCTCTTAAGAAGGCGGTGGCCGAAGCCGAAAAGAGGGCAGCCAAGAAGCAGGCTGATTGTGAAAAACACGAGGCCAGGGTCGCTGAGGTTAAACAAGAACTCCAGGAAGCTGTGACGAGGTGTGAGACCTTGGAGCAGAGCTTGTTGGATAAAGAATCTGAACTCAGCAAGGCTCATCAAGCCGCACGCGATGCCCAGGGTGAGTCCCAAGGTGCCCTCCAGGAAATGCAGGAGGCCAAAAAGATCACGGCGGGTAAGGATTTTTCTATGCAAAACAAGTATGTGAAGGAAAGATTCCTGTTGCTAACCCGAATTCAGGGCTCTCTAGGGACGTTTGCGGATTTGCCGTGCAGCATATCTGATGTCGCGCAATTCTATCGAGCCGAAGAAGGGAGCTCTATGGAGAAGTTGTTCTGGTCGCAATACCTTGTGCTAGAACATCATGTGCCCTTTATCGATTAGCTGAAACAGCTGGTCGAGCTGCATAGGGCGGCCCAACTAGCCATGAAAGACTTCATTATTCGGCTATGGCCTGCCGAAGCAATTCCCAGCAGCTACTTCCGGCTCATGAAGCGGTTGGTTAGCGCCTGTCCTCGGATTAACGCGATCAAATGGTTGGTCTGTATTGAAGGTGCCTGAATGGCTTTTGCCCGCGTTAAGGTGCACTGGGCAAAGATGGATGCTGTTAAGCTGATGACCGAAGGACCACCCAAAGGGAAGGAGCACCGCAAACCTAAATTGTACTATGAAAGTGTCTTGGAGGGATCCCGCCTTGTGGCGGAACATTGTGCCAAGGGCATTATTTTCCCATGAATATATTCATGTTGCCCGGCGTTGTAATATGAAACAAGGTCACTATGCAGTGCTTGTTTTTTTAATAATTTTACCTCCTGTGCGGCCGTTATTTATATTAATTCTGCGAGTTGGCCAGTCGTCGGCTTCTGCCCCCACGTAGGAAGTACGGGGGTGTTCGGGATAAATCCAAACACTCTTTACCCCAATGTTGGGTCCTTTGAGGAGGTGTTCGGCGCAACGAACCAGGCAATCAGACTATAAGGCTTTATCACCTTCACTTAGCCATAGGAGTTTGACAAAAGAAGGGTAGGCGCAGCCCCTAGTGTTTGGAAGACTGGGCTAGGGGCTCTATCCGCGCCTGATCAGAGGAAACCAATCCATCGCACGCTGCATTAGTTATCGCATTATGCGAAAGAAATCTTTAAGGATTTTGTGACCTCTCGAACAGCGACCAGCTCTCGCCGCATCATGATAGTTAGTTCTTGGCTTTCTCTACTGAGGTGCTCGTCCGGAAGAACCGGGACACGGTCGCAGTAGTTCTCCATGTGCCGCCTTAGCCGATATAGCGGAACGTAAGGTAGCAAAACACGAGAGCCGAGCAAACCCAACATTTGACCAAAGACATGATTCGGAGCTGATGCATATAATGCTATAAGTTCGAGGTGTCAAACGGCCGTGAAGGTGTTCGGACTTTCTTGTCGTATTATGGGTACAACGAAGCCCCTGGCATATTAAGGTGTACCAAAGTGTACAGCTGCTTTTTGACAAGAAATATCAATAAAAGAAACGGCAAGTGAATGTCATATGAAGCGGCAGATTTGTAATTTAATAATACGTCAAAGCATATGAGTACAAGTAGTGCGATAAAAATAAATATGACTTCAGAACCTGCTGAGACCAGGGGGAGCTGCATGCGGATCCGGATAATGGTAGGATGATCATCAAGGGAAATATCTAGGGATTCCCCTGCACGTTTGAGCTACTTCCCTCCGTGGTCTGTCCGTCCCTTCATAGGTCCGGACGCCAGGTCACCGGTGATGGCCTAGACAAAAAGTGGACCTGAAAGAAGATGCAAAAAATGTTTGTGTGTCCCCTAATGATTGATCCATATTGTGGGACACAACCTTGCTGCGCTTCTGTCCATCGCCAAAGTGGTTAGTTGAGCTGTTGACGAGCTGGGCTATCATGCCGCGAGGTAGTTCGGACTCTTTTGACAATGTCCGGGAACTTGGTCGTCGAATTAATGTTCGATTGAAAGAGGCCGCTCTGTGCTTCTGCCGTTAGGGCGGCGGTGTGCTCTTCGGTACGGAGGGAGCGTTCAGTGTTTCCATTGACTGTTATGACGCCATGTGGATTAGGCATCTTAAGCTTGAGATAAGTGTAGTGTGGCACCGCATTGAATCGAGCAAATGTGGTTCGTCCAAGCAGTGCATGATAACCACTGCGGAAGGGGACGATGTCAAAGATTAACTCTTCGCTTCTAAAATTATCTGAGGATCCAAAGACCACTTCCAGTGTGATTGAGCCTGTACAACATGCTTCTACACCTGGTATGACACCTTTAAAGGTGGTTTTAGTGGGTTTGATCCTTGAAGGATCTATGCCCAGCTTGTGCATTGTATCCTGATAAAGCAGGTTCAAGCTGCTGCCTCCATCCATGAGGACTCCCATGAGGTGAAATCCGTCGATTATTGGGTTAAGGACCAGTGCGGCTGAGCCGCCGTGACGTGTATTGGTCGAATGATCCTTGCTATCAAAGGTGATCGAGCCGGACGACCATGGGTTGTACTTTGGGGCGACTGGCTCCATCGCGTAAATGTTCCTGAGTATGCGCCTCCGCTCCCGCTTGGGAATGTGGGTGGCATATACCATATTCACCGTTCTAATTTGCGGAGGGAACTTCTTTTGCCCTCCTGTATTTGGTAGCCAGGGCTCCTCGTCATCGTCATCGCTTTGCGACCCTTCTCCTTACTATCGGCATTTGACTTGTCGGCCTGTTTGAAGACCCAGCATTCTCTGTTGGTATGATTAGCTGGTGTACCTGGGGTGCCGTGAATTTGGCATGGATGGTCGAGTATGTGGTCCAGACTAGACGTGCTCGGATTCTTTCTTTTGAATGGTTTCTTCCTTTTACCGGTATTAGTTCCATTGAATCCGGCGTTGGCAGCTGTGTCTTTGGTGCTATCTTTGTTGTTTCGACATTTGTGCTTGCTACGCCGGGGCTTGCCGTTGTCGTCTCTGGATTTAGAATTTCCAGGTTTACTTGAGATGTTGTTGCTACGAGCTAGCTAGCTATCCTCTCTCGCACAGAAGCGGGTCATAAGTGTCGTAAGGGCTGCCATGGATCTCGGCTTCTCTTGTCCAAGATGTCGGGCTAGCCATTCGTCACGGATGTTATGCTTAAAAGCCGCTAGGGCTTTGGCATCTGGACAGTCGATGATTTGGCTCTTTTCAGTTAAGAACCGAGTCCAGAATTTCCTAGATGACTCTCCGGGCTATTGGATTATGACTTAAGTCATCAGCGTCCAGTGCTCGTACATAGGTGCCCTGAAAGCTGTCAAGAAATGCGTCTTCCGGGTTCTCCCAACTACCGATGGAGTTCTCTGGCAGACTATTCAACTAGTGCCGAGCTGGTCCCTTGAGTTTTAGTGGGAGATACTTGATGGCATGGAGATCATCACCGCAGGCCATATGAATTTGGAGAAGGAAGTCTTCAATCCACACCACAGGATCTGTTGTCCCATCATACGATTCGATGTTTACAGGTTTAAACCCTTCTGGGAACTCGTGTTCCATTACTTCATCAGTGAAGCACAGGGGGTGTGCGGCGCCTCTATGTTAGGCTACGTCGTAACATAGTTCGGATGGAGCTAGTCTGTGGTATTCGGCCCGGACAGTTTGGTTTTTATTGTACCTGGTGTGGCGGGCGTCGTCACGCACCAGGGCGTGCCTCACGATCCGTAGGTCGATCTGGGCTGACCTGCTCTCCTTTCCAAGTTGTACCGCATGTCATTTGTATGTCCTCGATCTTCTGTGTTTATTTTTGTTTGGCGACATGGTGCGGGCTTGTGTACAGGCTGATGTGCCAATTTGTCTTGGCCACCTGATGGCCGGTCAGCTATATCACGCGCTGGTAGTTTAGGCTCCAGTGCTTCATCGTCGAATTGAGGTAAGAACCTGCTCTTTGGGTAGCTTTTGGTTGGGTGCTCGAGTCCGTATTCCTCGGCTGCCAGGACCTCGGTCCATCTATCAGTTAGCAGATCTTGATCAGCTTGAAGCTGCTGCTGTTTCTTCTTCAGGCTCTTCGCAGCGGCTATAAGCCGGCGCTTGAAGCGTTCCTACTCGGCGGGATCCTCAGGCACGGTAAATTCATCGTAGCCGAGGCTCACCTCATCCTCGGTGAGAGGCCTGTAATTATCATCCTCCGAGTCCTTGTTCATGGCCTGTTCATCAGGGCTGGCTTGCCCGTCCTCCCGTCTGGCCTGTTCGAAGCTTGGCTGGGCGGGGTTGTCTTTGTTATCTTTGGCATCGTCCAGAGTGCTATTGTCTCCTGTGCCGGTATTGCTGATTTTACCATGGCGTGGCTTAGAGCGGCGCCGCTGACGTCGGCGCTTCGGCTGCTTCTTGGGAGGTTTGTCCTCACATGTATCCTTTTTGTCCTCGCCATTGTCTTCTTTGGGGTATCCACCATGTAAATGTCATATGACCAGGTGGATGTCCAGCTCCCTGTGGCGGTGGTTCCTCTTCTTCTCCTGCATCATCGCCCATACCGTTGATGTCTTCGGAGTCAAAGTCAAGCATGTCAGTCAAGTCATCGACATTGGCTATCAAGTGGGTAGTGGGTGGGCAACAAAGTTCTTCGTTGTTCACTTCCCACTCAAGCCGAACATAGTTCGGCCAAGAATGTCCTGACAAGGAGAGAGATATTAATGAGTTTAACACATCGCCCAAGGGCAAGTGTTGAGAGATGTCCGCGAAGGTAAACTCCAAGATCGGTGCCAAATTAGGTTCGACGGGCGTGGGCACACGCGGTTCGGAACCTGTATCCGAAGATGAGTCCGAGGGTCCGATGGCACAGACCTTGTTAGAGGTTAGATCTATGTTCGGCTCAAGCATTGTAAAGTACGCGGCTTCCATGGTAGGGTCCAGCACCCCATCCCCGGATAGCGTGATCCGTTCTGGATCTAGGGCCAGGACGGTCATAGGCGATGTCTCCTGAGCATAGTCCGATGACAGATTTAAGTCATGTTCATCATGGCTACAGGGAGCGGCTGTCATAGGTTTGAATCCGTCAAAGATCAAGTCTCCGCAGATGTCGGTGATGTAGTTCAAACTTCCAAACCTGACCCGATGGCCAGAGGCATAGCTGTCGATCTACTCCAGATGACCAAGCGAGTTGGCCCGCAGTGCGAAGCCACCGAATACGAAGATCTGTCCGGGGAGAAAAGTCTCGCCCTGGACAGTGTCGTTGTAGATGATCGAAGGAGCCATCAAGCACCAATGTCGGTGTCAAAACCGGTGGATCTTGGGTAGAAGGTCCCAAACTGTGTGTCTAAGGCTAATGATAACAAGAGGTGGGGGACATGATGTTTACCCAGGTTCAGGCCCTCTCTATGGAGGTAATACCCTACTTCCTGCTTGATTGATCTTGATGATATGAGTATTACAAGAGTTGATCTACCACGAGATCGTAGAGGCTAACCCTAGAAGATAGCCTATGATTATGATTGTTTCTTGTCCTACGGACTAAACCCTCCGGTTTATATAGACACCGGAGGGGGCTAGGGTTACACGAAGTCGGTTACAGAGAAGGAAATCTACATATCTGAATCACCAAGCTTGCCTTCCACGCAAAGGAGAGTCCCATACGGACACGGGACGAAGTCTTCTATCTTGTATCTTCATAGTCCAACAGTCCGGCTGTCCAAGGACCCCTTAATCCAGGACTCCCTCACACGGGTCCGCAAGAGAGATCACACTCTTCCATGTATTCTTACGTTATGCATCGCTTAATATGATGACATGCTACATTATCGTCGTGTTCACCTATTAGACTCTGTGTTAGGTCCAAACTAATGCTGAAACTTGAGTTTTTAAATGGTTGTGGGGTACATATTGGGGCAGCAATCAGTACTATATGTCTACTATCTGGTTAATCTCGGGTGTCTACTATGAGTTTCATGTTGGGTGCAAACAAACATTAAAGGAGCCATTATCTATATTTTTTAACTAAAGCTATTATCTGCCTGCTATCATTGGTTTTGGGTCTATCCACAGTTTGCTACCATCACTCTGGATTTATTCATGCACTCCTTACATAATCTCACTATGTTTTATTCCTATGCATGCCAGTCATTGTACACAATGGAACTAATCATGTAGAGCAAAAGAGACGAGCCTCGTGTGGCAATAAAATTTCATGCAGACGTCGCTCCATGGTGGGCGCAAAGGCAGCCCCCCTCCACCCATTTCGGATCGTAATCAAGAGGAAGATAACTGTTCTGAGGGGGATTCAGAAGGAGAAGACCACTCCTATTTACCCCATGAGGTCTTCGCTCTAACTTGCCATGCTGATGTTGGTAATATCATGCATATGGCTCCTTGCATTGCTTACTGTATACATCAAAGATGTCATCTGCTTAGTTTAGACATGCTTTGTGTCAATGCCATATGTTTAGTTTCTTTATCGTATGTGTGAATCATGCAATGCCATCTGTTTAGTTTCTTTATCGTATATGTGAATCATGCAATGCCATCTTGTTTAGCCAGGCATTATATATGTGAATTTTGCAATGCTACCCTGGTTAGCCAGTCATCTTATATGTGAATTAAATCATGCCATCATTTTTTTATTACGTGTTAAATTTTTCAACAATTTTAGTACATTCAATTATTCTTCCTGTGCATCAGCCATTCCTTACGGTCATGGAAAAATCTGGAGTGGAAACAAGGTCTTCAGAGAAGACAATGCTATCTGAGGAAGCCATGTCTTGCTGGTTAAAGATAGCTCCTCAGAGGAGGATTCAGAGATAGATGACCAGTCCTGTCCCCCCCCTGAGGTGCATGCTCTAACTTGGCAGGGTTATGTTGCTCATATCATGTGTATGGTATCTTGCATTGCTATGTCATTTGCTTAGTTTAGAAATGTTTTGTATGAATGCCACATGTTTAGTGTCTAATTACCATATATGTGAATTATGCAATGCCATCTTGTTGCAAGACATTATATATGTGAATTATGAAATGTTATCTTGTTGCAAGGCATCATATGTGTGAATTATGCAATGCCATGATGTTTAGCCAAGCGTCATATATGTGAATTATATCATGCCATCCTTTTTTGTATTTCTCATTGCTTTTGTCCACGATGTTTGTATATTCAACTGCTCTTCCTGTGCATCAGCCATTTGAATTGGTGATGGAGAAATCTGGAGTGAAAACAAGGTCTTCAGAGCAGACAATGCTACCTGCTAAAGCAGATATCTTGCTGGTTACAGATAGCTCTTCAGAGGAGGATTCAGAGGCAAATGACCAGTCCTATTATCCCCCTGGGGTGTATGCTCAAACTTGGCAGGGTTATATTACTCATATCATGCATATGTTGTATTGCAATGCTTAGTTTTTACATCATATACACAATATTGAATGTCATCTCCTTAGTCGACACATCATATATGCAATTGCCCTCTGCTCACTTCCTTAGTATATAAATCATATATTTGAATTATATCATGACATGATGTTTACATAGACAGCATGTATCTGAATTATGGCATGCCAACCCATTTTCTAAAGACATAATATAGTTATATCATCTCATCATGTTTACATAGTCATCATATTTTAAATTATGTCATTCTATCCATGAATTATATCATGCCATCATGTTTCCATCGACGGCATGTTTGTGATTTATGGAATGCCAACCACTTTAATAGACACATCGTATAGTTATATCATGTCATCCTGTTTACATAGTCATCATATTTTGAAATATGTCATTCTAGCATGTTTAGTTAGCCATCATACATGTGAAATTGTGTCATGCTATCCTGTTTAATTAACCATAATATATGTGAAATTATGTCGTGCTATTCTGTTTGGTTAGACAACATAAATGTGAATTATTTCATGCCCTTTTTCTTCCCTACTATCCATTGCACCTGTCTATCTTACAATGTCTGTACATTCAATTACTTTTCTTGTTTAACAGCCATTTCAATTGGAGGGTGTGATGGCAGTATCTGTGGGAGTAAAAACACGGTCTTGAGAAAAGATCGTGCTACCTGTCGATGCAGATAGAACCATGGTTGTACTTGCCCAAGTACCAGCCCCACCACACATAACCCAGACTCACGTAGATTGTACACCTACCCAGTTGGATAGAGAACCAACTACACCCCTTCTAACCCCAACCCCGGCAGATAGTAACCCAGTTCATGTTGACACAGCACTGTCTCCACCACAGAGCACCCAAACACGAGCAGTTAGTAAGGCAACTACAGTGCCCAAAGCACAAGGACTTCCACTCCAAACCCCAAGTCAATGCTTAAAGCAGAAGAAGAATTGTTCTCACGTCAGGTTTCGTACCTATGATTCATACTACTTTGCTCTTGCATCACTGTATTTACTCATACCAACTTATTTCAAATTTGAAGGATGCAATTGAAACTCCAATGGTGCAACAGGTATGTTTTAAACCTGTTTCTTTAACGTGTTTGCTATTGTAACTTGCTCTATGTTGATTTCAGTTTCAATTGAATAAACAGTTATGTTCTCATGCCATGCACATTACAAGTGTTGTTATTGCTGTGTAGGTTCCCACACTTATATTCTGTCTATGCTGTTTTGTCTTAAATAGATATGATTCGAACTATATCTATCTTGATTTGGCAACATAAACTAGAATGATATAGACCATACAGTGACCATACTACATAGATATATGTTTGTTTCATGTTGTTATCCTGTCAACCTTACTACTGAACTGGCTTACCAAAATGAGTTTCATATACTACATTGTAAACCTGCAATGTGTTTGTTTGTTTCTCTTTTAGAACGCGGATAAAATATTGGAGAAGAGTACCCCCGTTATGCAATGGTAAAGGAAGTAATGTAGATAAGGTTCAAGATAGTGAGACATCCATGTTGGTCTCCAAGAAAGCTGATAAAAACTATATTGAAGACACTGAGACAACCCCAAAGTCATGTCTTGATGTAGTGTTCGAGTTACTGGGTACTACTGCTGGCACCAGTTCTTCGAACTCGTTGCCTGTATCAGTTCGGCTTCTTGAGTCTCAACTTCAAGTTGAAAGACATCGATCATATGTTATGCGATAGGAAGCCGAAGGACTGATGAAGTCCTTGCAGAATTCAGATGCATACTTTCTGGTGCAACAACAAGTGCTGGAGGATTTAAGCGCCAAACAAGAGAAAGTTAATAAGCTTGCTAAGCATCTTGCCAGCTGATACTTCTCCAACGTATCTATAATTTTTGATTGTTCTATGCTATTATATTACCTTTTTTGGATGTCTATGGGCTTTACTAAACACTTTTATATCATTTTTGGGACTAATAACCTATTAACCTATAGCCCAGTGCCAGTTTCTGTTTTTTCATTGTTTTCGAGTTTTATAGAAAAGGAATACCAAAAGGAGTCCAATTGACGTGCCAACTTTTGGTGAATTGTTATGGACCAAAAGAAGCCCCTGGAGTGCAAGAGTTTGGCCAGAAGAGTCCCGGACTGCCCACGAAGGTGGAG
>NC_057795.1:29252927-29273434 GCF_018294505.1 Triticum aestivum | reverse complement strand
ATACTGAAACCTCCAGAAAATAACCTAGATTAGGAGTTTCGCCACCGCAAGCCTCTGTAGCCATCAAAAACCAATTGGGGCCCTGTTCCAGCACCCTATCGGAGGGGGGGATCCCTCATCGGTGGCCATCTTCATCATCCCGGCGCTCCTCATGATGAGGAGGGAGTAGTTCACCCTCGGGGCTGAGGGTATGTACCAGTAGCTATGTGTTTGATCTCTCTCTCTCTCTCTCGTGTTCTTGATTTGGCACGATCTTCATGTATCGCGAGCTTTGCTATTACAGTTGGATCTTATGATGTTTCTCCCCCTCTACTCTCTTGTAATGGATTGAGTTTTCCCTTTGAAGTTATCTTATCGGATTGAGTCTTTAAGGATTTGAGAACACTTGATGTATGTCTTGCCGTGCTTACCTGTGGTGACAATGGGATATTCACGTGATCTACTTGATGTATGTTTTGGTGATCAACTTGCGGGTTCAATGAACTTATGCATAGGGGTTGGCACACGTTTTCGTCTTGACTCTTCGGTAGAAACTTTGGGGCACTCTTTGAAGTACTTTGTGTTGGTTGAATAGATGAATCTGAGATTGTGTGATGCATATCGTATAATCATGCCCACGGATACTTGAGGTGACATTGAAGTATCTAGGTGACATTAGGGTTTTGGTTGATTTGTGTCTTAAGGTGTTATTCTAGTACGAACTCTATGATAGATCGAACAGAAAGAATAGCTTCGTGTTATTTTACTACGGACTCTTGAATAGATCGATTAGAAAGGATAACTTTGAGGTGGTTTCGTACCTTACAATAATCTCTTCGTTTGTTCTCCACTATTAGTGACTTTGGAGTGACTCTTTGTTGCATGTTGAGGGATAGTTATATGATCCATTTATGTTATTATTGTTGAGAGAACTTGCACTAGTGAAAGTATGAACCCTAGGCCTTGTTTCCTAGCATTGCAATACCGTTTACACTCACTTTTATTGCTTGCTACCTTGCTGTTTCTATATTTTCAGATTACAAATACCCATATCTACTATCCATATTGCACTTGTATCACCATCTCTCCACGGATTGTTAAACCTTAGGTCATCCACTTGAGGGAAATTTGCTAATGTCCGACAAACCTCTGCACTTGGAGGCCCAACAACGTCTACAAGAAGAAGGTTGTGTAGTAGACATCAATCTCTTTTCTGGCGTCGTTGTCGGGGAGGTGAGTGCTTGAAGGTATATATTTAGATCTTGCAATCGAATCTTTTTGTTTCTTGTTTTATCACTAGTTTAGTATATAAAAGAAAACTACAAAAAAATGGAATTGAGTTTGTCTCATACGCTTCATCTTTTTAATATCTTTCATGAAAATGATGGGAAGGAAAATTGTGCTCAAGTGCTAGAAGAAGAAATCTATAAAATCTTTGGCACTCAATCTTTGAATGATGAGCATGATTGCAATGTTGTTAGTATGAACTCTTTGCATACCCATAGTACTAATGATGATTGCACTAGTCATGATGAAAATGTCTCTTATAAGCATGTCAATTTTTCTGGAGTGCATAGAGTTTGCAAGTACATACCAAATAGAGAAGATATATTTTGCAAGAGGCATAAGCATTTAGAAACTAAATGGTTGCAAGAAAAGCTAGATGTTTGTGCTGAAAGATTCAATATTTTTTGCCATCCTTGTGAACTTTGCCATGAACATGGTCATTTAAAGCTCCAATGCTATTTGTTTCATGATCAAATCATGTCCAAAAATTGTGATAACTTGATTACCCTTGAGCATCATAAAGAGCTTAGTCTTGTATGGGGGTATGAAGAAATGAAACGTATAACTGAGGGTATTCCAAAATTTAATCTTGATAGATTTCTTGATTTTTATCTAGAAGAAATTTTTATGTATTGCACGGTAAATTGCATTGAAAATCCT
Source organism: Triticum aestivum (assembly GCF_018294505.1). NCBI lineage: Eukaryota > Viridiplantae > Streptophyta > Magnoliopsida > Poales > Poaceae > Triticum > Triticum aestivum. Next base: position 29,271,508 of record NC_057795.1, on the reverse strand, counting down.
TATATTGCCAATTACATAAAGAAAAGAAAGCAAATAGAAAATGAAGAGAATACTAATGAAAGGGAAGAGACTTCCCAATATCCTCCTAATATTTCTTATGATGAATCAGGTTACGAGGAGGAGCCTTCTATTCAACCAATCTCATCAATAAGGAGCTCAAAAAAGAGGGTTAAACCCACACACGATGTGAAGAAGAAAAAGAAAAGACGGAGAAGCAAAGGTAGAAAGGTATCCCTCCCAAATGATGTTGCTTCTATTACCCATTGTGATGATGATAATTGATATACTATTAGTGCTATCCATACTACTAATGATGAGAGTGATTATGCTTATGATATGAAAAGGCCCAAGCTTGGGGATGCTATGTTTGATGAGAATGACATGTTTGAGAATATATTTGCTAAAATTAATGTTTGTCCCAAGCTTGGGGACGCTATGTTTAATGAAGATGATATTTTTAGCCTCCCAAGTTTTGATAGGCAAATTTATTACGATGATAGCATTCCTCCTATTTATGATGGTTATATTGATGAAAGTGGGTTTGGAAGAGTGTCAACTTTAGGAAGTAATGATACCACAATTTTGGAGGGTGTTTAATCTTATAATATTTATGAAAGTGGATTTGGAGAGGTCATGACTTTATTTAGTGATGAATCCACTATCTTGGAAGAGGCTTCAATTGATTATGATGAGAACAAAGTTGCTACTTATGATGATTATTGCGATGAAACTTATGCTATAAAAAGTAGTGATGATTATATTTATAAAACTTGTCATGGTTATGATTACCCTTTCTCTGAACATTACTCTTTTAATATGGAAACAATTTATAGTATTTGAATCTCTTATGATATTTCCACTATTCCGAATGAGAAGAAATTTGCTTATGTGGAGAGTAATAAGAATTCTATGCTTGTAGATCATGAAAAGAATGCTTTAGATGCTGGTTATATTGTTGAATTCATTGATGATGCTACTGAAAATTATTATTAGAGAGGATCATATGCTTCTACATATTGCAATAATATCAAGTTTCCTCTCTATGTGTTGAAAATCTTGAAGTTATGCTTGTTTTGCCTTCCTATGATAGCTGATTATTGTTCCCATAAGTTGTTTGCTCACAAAATCCCCATGCATAGGAAGTGGGTTAGACTTAAATGTGCTAGTCATATTCTTCATGATGCTCTATTTATGTTTTAATTCTTATCTTTTATGTGAGCATCAATGAAATCATCATGCCTAGTTAGGGGCGTTAAACAATAGCGCTTGTTGGGAGGCAACCCAACTTTATTTTTGTTCTTTATTTTTTGCTCCTGTTTAGTAATAAATAATTCATCTAGACTCTGTTTAGATGTGGTTTTATGTTTTAATTCGTGTTTGTGCCAAGTAGAGCCTTTGGGAAGACTTGGGTGAAGTCTATATATCTTGCTGTAAAAAACAGAAACTTTGCGCTCACGAGATTAGCTGCCCTAGTTTTCCTGAAGAGTGCTTTTAGGTTGATTCTTTTTGCCGATGATTAATAGAAAAATCCCTCAGGTCCACCAATTTATTTCAGGATTTTTGGAGTTCCAGAAGTATACGTTGGATACAGATTACTACAGACTGTTCTGTTTTTGACAGATTCTGTTTTCATTGTGTTGTTTGCTTATTTTGATGAATCTATGAGTAGTATCGGAGGGTATGAACCATAGGGAAGTTGGAATACAGTAGGTTTAAAACCAATATAAATAAAGAATGATTTCATTACAGTACCTTAAAGTGGTGGTTTGTTTTCTTGTACTAACGGAGCTCATGAGATTTTCTGTTGAGTTTTGTGTTGTGAAGTTTTCATGTTTTGGGTAAAGATTTGATGGCCTATGGAATAAGGAGTGGCAAGAGACTAAGCTTGGGGATGCCCAAGGCACCCCAAGGTAATATTCAAGTACAACCAAGAGCCTAAGCTTGGGGATGCCCCGGAAGGCATCCCCTCTTTCGTCTTCGTTCATCGGTAACTTTACTTGGAGCTATATTTTTATTCACCACATGATATGTGTTTTGCTTGGAGTGTCATTTTATTTTGTTAGTATTTTCTTTATGTTATTTAGAATAATTTTTTGCATCTATATTTTCAATAAAAATGTCAAGGATAGCCTTTAGCATGCTTATTTTGCAAGTATACATGTTGCTGTTTCAAAACAGAAAGTTTACCGCTGTTGCAAAAATTCCCTAGAAAAGTCAGAGAATGATATAATATTGAAACTTTTTGCATACTTAGCTCTGATAAATTTTATACAGTTTAGTATTTTTCTCATAATTTTTGAAGTTAGGAAAGTATGATGAATCTTGCATTCTTTACAGACTATACTGTTTTGGCAGATTGCTGTTATGTTTGCATTGTTTGCATATGTTTGCTTGCTTAATGATTCTATTTGAGGATAGAAGTACTAAATATGCAGAGACATTTAGTATGAAATGTTGAATAATAATTTTAGTAATTTGTTACAGTAGAAAATGATAAGGTTTTTGCATTGGTTTATATTAACTTATCTCACGAGTTCTTGTTGAGTTTTGTGTGAACAAAGCTTTCGAGATTTAGGAAACCGAGATATAAAGGGAATTAAGGAGACACAAAAGCTCAAGCTTGGGGATGCCCAAGGCACCCCAAGATAATATTTCAAGAAGTCTCAAGCATCCAAGCTTGGGGATGCCCCGATAGGCATCCCACCCTTCTTCTTCAACAATTATCGGTTAGTATGTGTTGAACCTAAGTTTTTGCTTCTTCACATGATGTGTGCTATCCTTGAAGTCATTTTGCTTTGTTTTGCTTGCTGTTTGAATAAAATACCAAGATCTGTAATTCTTAAATGTTAGAGAGTCTTCACATAGTTTCATAATTATTAGAATACTCTATATGCTTCACTTATATCTTTTGGAGTAATTTGTCATTTGCTCTAGTGCTTCACTTATACCTTTTTAGAGCACGGTGGTGGTTATATTTTGTGGAAATTATTGATCTCTCATGCTTCACTTATATTATTTTGAGAGTCTTTTAGAACAGCATGGTATTTTCTTTGGTTATAAAATTAGTCCCAATATGATGGGCATCCAAGGTGGGTATAATAAAAACCATCATATCAAGTGAATTGAATACTATGATCAACTTCATGCTTGATGATTGTTTTGAGATATGAGGATGGTAACATTAGAGTCATGCTAGTGGAGTAATTGTGAATTTGAGGAATACTTGTGTTGAAGTTTGTGATTCCTGTAGCATGCACGTATGGTGAACCGTTATGTGATGAAGTTGGAGCATGATTTATTTTTTGATTGTGTTCCTTATGAGTGGCGGTGGGGGACGAGCGATGGTCTTTTCCTACCAATCTATCCCCCTAGGAGCATGCGCGTAGTACTTTGTTTCAATAACTTGTAGATTTTTGCAATAAGTATATGTGTTCTTTATGACTAACTAGAACAGTGGCCCGCTCTACGCGTGGGCAACATCTTTTGACCTCTTTCTCATCAAATTTTGATGCAAACTACCCTCCTTCCTCATAAATTTTGGTACAAATGACCCTCCTTTGTCATCAAGTTTTGGTGCAAACGACCCTGTAAAAGCCACTATGTCAAGAATACACGGGGTACATATTTTCTGGGTTTTTTGGCAAATTCAAAAAAAATGTTAATTTTGCGAGGAAAGTTCCGATCTATTCATCATGCCATGGTAGTACAAATCACACAGAAATAACAAAAAATACATCCAAGCTCATAGACCACCTAGAGATTACTACAAACACGGGAGCAAGCCGAAGTCACAAACACACTTAAAAATAGAGTAAGATCCCTCTCGTTGGCAAGGTTCAGGGTGCACTGTACCTCCATGGCCCTAGATATTTAATATTTATAGCTTGTTGATACAACATTAACAATAAAGGAACTTTGAAGGTTTTGGTCATTTGAGAAATTACTACTTCTGCATTTTCCTGAATGGAAGCTAAAAATAGTAGTACCTGCAGACTTGAATATGTTATACATGTTTCTGCAATAAGAATGGTACACTATGTTTGAAATTAGAAAGATGGAATATAGAGAACTTAGATATAATTGTGTGAAGCTGGCCAAAAGCTCATTGTATATTTGTAATGGAACGGAGAAGAACTCCATAATGTTTCAAAAAAAAATTGTAAACCTTTTCACTTAACTTAGATGTATTCAAAGCTATAATTTTTAAATAGGGACCATATATCAAAAGAAAAATATTCTTTCAACAAATATCAAGAAAAGTTAGTTGTAACATGTTTGATGACTTATACTGCCATATCCTCCAAAAATCATTATCCAGAAGGAACTCTCACCAGGAAGATGAATATAAAAAATAAATTTATTTTCTGTATGTGGATCTATTGTTTTGGTTTTGAGAATTGGAACAACACTAAAGAACCATATGAGTTTATACAGAATCGATAGAGGTAGAATGCAAAAACTAAATCTGGAACAACCATTCCAACCAAATTGGGCTTCTCTTGCAGCAGACATCAGTAAGAACCATCATACAAGTATTTGTTAATAATGAGTTTTCTTGTGGATGATACCCCAAGTAAATAACCTACTACAACCGGTGTGGTGAGGTCATGAGTTTGCAAGTGGTAAAGTACGTAAGATGAGTACTACCACTATGAGTAACTTAAATTATAAAAATTAGGAAAATCTTCAAAAATAAATAACAAGTAAAATGATTGGTCCAGAATGTGTGTTTCATACACATATCGAATGGCAGTCCCATAGTCCATGAGACCGATCAGTATGTAGTCCTTTGATTGAATGATTATATGATATGAATTCGAGAAGTGATTAACTTTGCACAAATAATTGACAAATTACCCCAAAGCACAACAGGCAATCTCTTAGCCGTGTGCGCTGCCCCCCTCCACAGTTTAACACCTCGGTCATATCGTCGTAGTGCTTAGGCAAAGCCCTAAGTCGGTAACTTCATCATCACCACCGCCAGGCCGTCGTGCTGACGGAACTCTCCCTCGTCCTCAACTGGATCAAGAGCACGAGGGACGTCATCATGTTGAACGTGTGCTGAACATGGAGGTGCCGTACATTTGGTACTTGGATCGGTTGGATCGTGAAGGTGTTCGACTACAACAATCGCGTTACTAAATGCTTCCGCTTTCGATCTATGAGGGTACGTGGACACACTCTCCCGTCTCGTTGCTATGCATCTCCTAGATAGATCTTGCGTGATCGTAGGAAATTTTTTGAATTACTACGTTCCCCAACAGTGGTATCAGAGCCAGGTCTATGCGTAGATGATATATGCACGAGCAGAACACAAAGAGTTGTGGGCGATAATAGTCATACTACTTACCACCAACGTCTTACTTTGATTCGACGGTATTGTTGGATGAAGCAGCCTCGGCCGACATTACATGACCGTGTTCATAAGACTGGTTCTACCAACATGCTTTGCACATAGGTGGCTTGCGGGTATCTGTTTCTCCAACTTTAGTTAAATTGAGTTTGACTACGGCCAGTCCTTGTTGAAGGTTAAAACAGCACACTTGACGAAAAATCGTTGTGGTTTTGATGTGTAGGTAAGAACGGTTCTTGCTATAAGACCATAGCATCCACGTAAAATTTGCAACAACACAGTAGAGGACATCTAACTTGTTTTTGCAGGGCTTGTTGTGATGTGATATGTTCAAGACATGATGTGATATAAATTGTTGTATGAGATGATCATGTTTTGTAACAGAGTTATTGGCAAATGGCAGGAGCCATATGGTTGTCGCTTTATTGTATGAATTGCAATCACCATGTAATTGTTTTACTTTATCACTAAGTAGTAGTGATAGTCGTAGTAGCAAGAGTTGGCGAGACGACAATGATGCTACAACGGAGATCAAGGTGTCAAGCAGGTGACGATGGAGATCATGACAATGCTTCCGTGATGGAGATCATGGGCACAAGATGATGATGGCCATATCATGTCATATATTTTGGTTGCATGTGATGTTTATCTTTTATGCATCTTATTTTGCTTAGTACGGCGGTAGCATTATAAGATGATCCCTCACTAAATTTCAAGGTATAAGTGTTCTCCCTGAGTATGCACCATTGCTACAGTTCGTCGTGCCGAGACACCACGTGATGATCGAGTGTGATAAGCTCTATCTTCACATACAACAGGTGCAAGCCAGTTTTGCACGTGCAGAATACTCGGGTTAAACTTGACGAGCCTAGCATATGCAGATATGGCCTCAGAACACTGAGACCGAAAGGTCGAACGTGAATCATATAGTAGATATGATCAACATAGTGTTGTTCACCATTGAAAACTACTCCATCTCATGTGATGATCGGACATGGTTTAGTTGATTTGGATCACGTGATCATTTAGATGACTAGAGGGATGTCTATCTAAGTGGGAGTTCTTAAGTAATATGATTAATTGAACTTTAATTTATCATGAACTTAGTCATGATAGTTTTTGCATGTCTATGTTGTTGTAGATCAATGACCCGTGCTACCGTTCCCTTGAATTTTAATGCATTCCTAGAGAAAGCTAAGTTGAAAGATGATGGTAGCAATTACACGGACTGGGTCCGTAACTTGAGGATTATCCTCATTGCTGCATAGAAGAATTACGTCTTGGAAGCACCGCTAAGTGTACCACCTGTGCCAGCAACTGCAGACAGTGTGAATGCCTGGCAGACGTGTGTTGATGACTACTCGATAGTTCAGTGTGCCATGCTTTACGGCTTAGAATCGGGACATCAAAGATGTTTTGAACGTCATGGAGCATATGAGATGTTCCAAGAGTTGAAGTAAATATTTCAAGCAAATGCCCGAGTTGAGAGATATGAAGTCTCCAACAAATTCTATAGCTGCAAGATGGAGGAGAATAGTTCTGTTAGTGAACACATACTCAGAATGTCTGGGTACCATAACCACTTGACTCAATTGGGAGTTAGTCTTCCTGATGATAGTGTCATTGACAAAGTTCTCCAATCACTACCACCAAGCTATAAAGGCTTCGTGATGAACTATAATATGCAAGGGATGACGAAAATGATTCCCGAGATCTTCGCAATGCTAAAGGCTGTGGAGGTAGAAATCAAGAAGGAGCATCAAGTGTTTATGGTTAACAAGACCACTAGTTTCAAGAAAAAGGGCAAATGGAAAAGGGGAACTTAAATAAGAATAGGAAGCAAGTGGCTACTCCCGGGAAGAAGCCCAAGTCTGTACCTAAGCCTCAAACTGAGTGCTTCTACTACAAAGGGATTGGTCACTGGAAGCGGAACTGCCCCAAGTATTTGGCGGATAAGAAGAATGGCAAAGTGAAAGGTATATTTGATATACATGTGTACCTTACTAATGCTCATAGTAGCGCCTGGGTATTTGATACTGGTTCTGTTGCTCATATTTGCAACTCGAAACAGGGGCTACGGATTAAACGAAGATTGGATAAGGACGAGGTGACGATGCGCGTCGGAAATGGTTCCAAGGTCGATGTGATCATCGTCGGCACGCTACCTCTACATCTACCTTCGGGATTAGTTTTAGACCTGAATAATTGTTATTTGGTGCCAGCGTTGAGCATGAACATTATATCTGGATCTTGTTTGATGTGAGACGGTTATTCATTTAAATCAGAGAATAATGGTTGTTCTATTTATATGAGTAATATCTTTTATGGTCATGCACCCTTGTTGAGTGGTCTATTTTTGTTGAATCTGGATCGTGGTGATAAACATGTTCATAATATTGAAGCCAAAAGATGCAAAATTGATAATCATAGTGCAAATTATTTGTGGCATTGCCATTTAGGTCATATTGGTGTAAAGCGCATGAAGAAACTCCATGCTGATGGGCTTTTGGAATCACTTGATTATGAATCACTTGGTGCTTGCGAACCATGCCTCATGGGCAAGATGACTAAAACTTCGTTCTCCGGAACAATGGAACGAGCTACTGACTTATTGGAAATAATACATACCGATGTATGCGGTCCAATGAGTGTTGAGGCTCCTGGCGGGTATCATTATTTTTTGACCTTCACAGATGATTTGAGCAGATATGGGTATATCTACTTAATGAAACATAAGTATAAAATGTTTGAAAAGTTCAAAGAATTTCAGAGTGAAGTGGAAAATCATCGTAACAAGAAAAAAAGTTTCTACGATCTGATCGTGGAGGCGAATATTTGAGCTACGAGTTTGGTCTTCATTTGAAACATGTGGAATAGTTTCACAACTCACGCCACCTGGAACACCATAGGAAATGGTGTATCTGAACGTCGTAATTGTACTTTATTGGATATGGTGCGATCTATGATGTCTCTTACAGATTTACCGCTATCATTTTGGGGTTATGCTTTAGAGACGGCTACATTCACATTAAATAGGGCACCATCAAAATCCGTTGAGACGACACCATATGAACTGTTGTTTGGCAAGAAACCCAAGTTGTCGTTTCTTAAAATTTGGGGCTGCGATGCTTATGTGAAAAAGTTTCAACCTGATAAGCTCGAACCCAAATCGGAGAAGTGCATCTTCATAGGATACCCAAAGGAAACTTTTGGGTACAGCTTCTATCACAGATCCGAAGGCAAGATATTCGTTGCTAAGAATGGATCCTTTCTAGAGAAGGAGTTTCTCTCGAAAGAAATGAGTGGGAGGAAAGTAGAACTTGATGAGGTAATTGTACCTTCTCCCGAATTAGAAAGTAGTTTATCACAACAGTGATTCCTACACCAATTAGTGAGGAAGCTAATGATGATGATCATGAAACTTCAGATCAAGTTACTACCGAACCTTGTAGGTCATCCAGAGTACGGTCCGTACCAGAGTGGTATGGTAATCATGTTCTGGAAGTCATGTTACTAGACCATGATGAACCTGCGAACTATGAGGAAGCGATGATGATCCCAGATTCCGTGAAATGGCTTGAAGCCATGAAATCTGAGATGGGATCCATGTATGAGAACAAAGTGTGGACTTTGGTGGACTTTCCCGATGATTAGCAAGCCATAGAAAATAAGATCTTCAAGAAGAAGATGACACTGACGGTAATGTTGCTGTCTACAAAGCTCGACTTGTTGCGAAAGGTTTTCGACAAGTTCAAGGAGTTGACTACGATGAGACCTTTTCACCAGTAGCGATGCTTAAGTCTATCTGAATCATGTTATCAATTGCCGCATTTTATGATTATGAAATTTGGCAAATGGATGTCAAGACTGCATTCCTTAATGGATTTCTTAAAGAAGAGTTATATATGATGCATCCAGAAGGTTTTTTCAATCCAAAGGGTGCTAACAAAGTGTGCAAGCTCCAGCGATCCATTTATGGACTGGTGCAAGCTTCTCGGACTTGTAATATATGTTTTGATAATGTGATCAAAGCATATGGTTTTATACAGACTTTTGGAGAAGCCTGTATTTACAATAAAGTGAGTGGGAGCTCTGTAGCATTTCTAATATTATATGTTGATGACATATTGTTGATTGGAAATAGTACAGAATTTCTGGATAGCATAAAAGGATACTTGAATAAGAATTTTTCAATGAAAGACCTCGGTGAAGCTGCTTACATATTGGGCATCAAGATCTATAGAGATAGATCAAGATGCTTAATTGGACTTTCACAAAGCACATACCTTGATAAAGTTTTGAAGAAGTTCAAAATGGATCAGTCAAAGAAAGGGTTCTTGCCTGTGTTACAAGGTGTGAAGTGGAGTCTGACTCAATCCCCGACCACTATAGAAGATAGAGAGAAAATGAAAGTCATTCCCTATGCCTCAGCCATAGGTTCTATCATGTATGCAATTTTGTGTACCAGACCTGATGTGTGACTTGCTATAAGTATAGCAGGGAGGTACCAAAGTAATCCAGGAGTGGAGCACTGGACAACGGTCAAAAACATCCTGAAATACCTAAAAAGGACTAAGGATATGTTTCTCGTTTATGGAGGTGACAAAGAGCTTGTTGTAAATGGTTACATCGATGCAAGCTTTGACACTGATCCAAATGACTCTAACTCGCAATCTGGATATGTATTTATATTGAATGGTGGAGCTATCAGTTGGTGCAGTTCCAAGCAGAGCGTCGTGGCGGGATCTACGTGTGAAGCGGAGTACATAGCTGCTTCGGAAGCAGCAAATGAAGGAGTCTGGATGAAGGAGTTCATATCCGATCTAGGTGTAATACCTAGTGCATCGGGTCCAATGAAAATCTTTTCTGACAATACTGGAGCAAGTGCCTTGGCAAAGAAATCCAGATTTCACAAGAGAACCAAACACATCAAGAGAAGCTTCAATTCCATCCGCCAACAAGTCATGGAGGGAGACATAGAGATTTGCAAGATACATACGGATCTTAATGTTGCAGACCCGTTGACTAAGCATTTTCCACGAGCAAAATACGATCAACACCAAGACTCCATGGGTGTTAGAATCATTACTTTGTAATCTAGATTATTGACTCTAGTGCAAGTGGGAGACTGAAGGAAATATGCCCTAGAGGCAATAATAAAGTTGTTATTTATATTTCCTTATATCATGATAAATGTTTATTATTCATGCTAGAATTGTATTAACCAGAAACTTAGTACATGTGTGAATACATAGACAAAACATAGTGTCCCTAGTATGCCTCTCCTTGACTAGCTCATTAATCAAAGATGGTTATGTTTCCTAACCATGGATATGTGTTGTCATTTGATAAATGGGATCACATCATTAGAGAATGATGTGACGGACAAGACCCATCCGTTAGCTTAGCATTATGATCATTACAATTTTATTGCTACTGCTTTCTTCATGACTTATACATGTTCCTCTGACAATGAGATTATGAAACTTCCGAATAACGGAGGAACACCTTGTGTGCTATCAAACGGCACAACGTAACTGGGTGATTATAAAGATGCTCTACAGGTGTCTCCGGAGGTGTTTGTTGGGTTGGCATAGATCAACATTAGGATTTGTCACTCCGTGTACCGGAGAGGTATCTCTGGGCCCTCTCGATAATGCTCATCACTATAAGCCTTGAAAACAATGTGACTAATGAGTTAGTTACGGGATGAAGAATTACGGAACAAGTAAAGAGACTTGCCGGTAACGAGATTGAACTAGGTATGATGATATCGACGATTGAATCTCGGGCAAGTAACATACCGATGACAAAGGGAATGACGTATGTTGTTATGCGATTTGACCGATAAAGATCTTTGTGGAATATGTAGGAACCAATATGAGCATCCAGGTTCCGCTATTGGTTATTGACCAGAGATATGTCTTGGTCATATCTACATAGTTCTCGAACCCATAGGGTCCGCACGCTTAACATTCAATGACGATTTGAATAATGAGCTATGTGATTTGATGACCGAAGTTTGTTCGGGGTCCCGGATGATATCACGGACATGAGGAGGATTCTTGAAATGGTCAAGAGGTAAAGATTGATATGTTGGAAGGTTATATTCGGACACCGGAATGGTTCCAGAGTGATTCGGGTATTTTCGGAGTACTGGGAGGTTACCGGAACCCCCCAGGGAAGTAGTGCGCCTTCATGGGCCTTCGTGGAAAGGAGAGCAGGTCCGCAAGGGTGGCCGCCCCCTGGCAAGTCCGAATTGGACTACGGAGGGGGCGACGCCCCCCTCTTTCCTTCTCCCTCTCCTCCTCCTTCCCTCTCTCCCTCTCTTGGAAAACGAAGGGGAGTCCAACTAGGATTGCGCGCCCCTCCTGGTCGCCGGCCTCCTCCTCTCCCCCCTTTATATACGTGGCCAGGGGCACCCCAAACCACAACAGACAATCTCTTAGCCGTGTGCGGTGCTCCTTTCCACAGTTTAACACATCGGTCATATCGTCGTAGTGCTTAGGCAAAGCCCTGCACCGGTAACTTCATCATCACCGTCGCTACGCCGTCGTGCTAACGGGACTCTCCCTCGTCCTCAACTGGATTAGGAGCACGAGGGACGTCATCATGCTGAACGTGTGCTAAACACAGAGGTGCCGTACGTTCGGTACTTGGATCGGTTGGATCGTGAAGACGTTCGACTACATCAACCGCATTACTAAACGCTTCCGCTTTCGGTCTACGAGGGTACGTGGACACACTCTCACATCTCGTTGTTATGCATCTCCTAGATAGATCTTGCGTGATCGTAGGAATTTTTTGAATTACTACGTTCCCCAACAACCAATCGATCCGTTCGCGTCCCGCACGAGCCAGGCCGGGCCTCATGCAGGCAACCAAACACGCCCTAATATTTATGAAGGCGTTTTATTTGCTTTCCTTCAATGGAAGTTCCATTTTTCCTACAATGTATCCCAAGAATCATTGACCGAATTGATGCTCAATCCCAGGTCATCTTCACGCAATCATAAAGAAAAAGAAAGAAATATTTAGCTCATCAAAATATTGTCACTCACTGCGAACCAACCTGTGGTTGGATGGTTAGAGGGACCGTGGTATCCCCAGCCCACCAGGATTAAGTCCTGGTGCTCGCATTTATTTCAGGATTTCCGGCGATGCGCATTCAGTGGGAGGAGACGTTCCCGTCGACGATGAGGTGACTACGGTGACTTTGTAAAGTTCAAGATGATATGTTGCCTCAGTCTTTCAAGAATACTAGATGACTAGTTGCGCCAATGGCGCAAAGGCCAAGAGTAAGCCATGTATTGAAAGAGTGTACATTAATATTATTCGGGCACATATTGAAACATATGAGAAAAATTACGACAATACAAGCGATGCAATACCCATATAATGTTCAAGGACATATCAGTATTAACAAAACCGTTAATTAGTCAGACACAAATCCACACCCGAGAAGCACATTGCACAGGGTTGAAACTTTTAAGCCTCACATTCCCAAGCAATCTTAAAGAGGGCCAACAGAATTGAAATCACTGATGCAAAGTATCAGCAGTTAGTAATATTTATACAGACAACTTCTTTATTGTAGTCATATGATGATGAAATCAGTACGTAAATCAGCACCAAGGATAGCCGATAAGACGAACAAAGATTCTGCATCCCACTGAACAACACTATTATGCAAGACTCGTTTTAAAAGGCCCTCAGTTTTAATTTCTATAAGAGCTTGAAACTTTGGACCCAAGGCTATGAACCTTCATATCCAACCAAACATCTTACCATGCAAACACGGTAAAATGGGAAGCACATTGCACAGGGTTGAAACTTTTAAGCCTCACATTCCCAAGCAATCTTAAAGAGGGCCAACAGAATTGAAATCACTGATGCAAAGTATCAGTAGTTAGTAATATTTATACTGACAACTTCTTTATTGTAGTCATATGATGATGAAATCAGTACGTAAATCAGCACCAAGGATAGCCGATAAGACGAACAAAGATTTTGCATCCCACTGAACAACACTATTATGCAAGACTCGTTTTAAAAGGCCCTCAGTTTTAATTTCTATAAGAGCTTGAAACTTTGGAGCCAAGGCTATGAACCTTCATATCCAACCAAACATCTTACCATGCAAACACGGTAAAATGGGAAAGAAAGACTCTAAATGTGATGCACCAAAAGTTGAAGAAAATGTTGAACGTCCTAGGCGTGAGGAGTTGTGCCCATGACCTGGTGACGCCGAGAAGCACGTGGATGTGGACCACGATGACGATGGTGGCGGCGCCCTCCTCGTCGACCTTCAGCAGCTCGCCAGAGTCTGCAATGCTCATACTTTGCATCGAGTAAACCCATCTCACTAAGAACGGGAATGAGCATCGCCTTTGGCATGATCTTGGTAGCATCCGCTTCCTATAATAGAACATGCAAAGAGAACATAATGAGGATAATATTATGCATGCACCACTCTGCACAAAAAAACTCTCCAAGGAAGTAGCTTTTATTACCCTACCTCCATTTCTCTAGCTTTCAATATTAAAGGGAAAAAAGCAATTCCCACTAATTGTATACCGCATAGCTAAACCCCAGATTACAATACACATAACAGAGCAAAATTTCTTCATAATTCAATTAAAATGAGGCCATATGCATCATGATTAAAGTTGCTCCCTGTATTGTATATACAACCATGATTCAAAGTGCTCCTTGTACTGTATATAAAACATAGAAAGAACATGATCATGGTCACCTCCATCTCCTACAAAATTAGCAACATCCAGAGATAATAAACTATAATTCAAATTAAATATTTGCACCGATCAAAAAACTGCACAAAAAACTACAAGAAAATAAAACTACAACCCCATGGATCTTTCATTCTACAAAGGCATCTAAATATACACTTAGATCTTGATTGTAGAAATGAGGCATAGTTGGTGCCGCCGTTGCTCATATCGGCGAGCCAAATCCTTGCAGTTGCCACTGTCGCTCCCTGAAACCTAAAGCTGGTGATTTTCAATAGCTAGGGAGGCTCCATAAAGACCACCACGGCTGCCGTTGCCGCTCAGGTACACAGTAACCTCCTTCGGTGTTTGATTGAGTCTATAGAAATTTTTGTGAGCTCTTTAGTTCGATCTCCACCGATAGTTGTGACCCTCACTGCTGCAAAATCCCAACTTTGTTCGCCCCTACAACCTTAGCTCGTGGAAGCCATCGTCACGGAGGGCTACCTGGTCCTGGATAATACCTAACTGATATATATGATGAAACAAAAGAATGAAAATCCAATAAACATCAACATGATCTTTAATTTATTAAGAAAAACACATTTATAGAATTTCTAATTAGCTCAATTTATAGTAGAAATAAAAATAAACCACAACGTGTTCAAATGAACGATGACGGCTCAAGACATTGAATCAGATGTGAAATCTCGGAGTTAGCTAAATTCTAACTGTATGCCTATTTTTAAGTGTCCCAAAATAAGTGTCGCTGAGTACTAATTTTGACATTTATCGCATGCATTATGTTCCCTAAATCAAAGAAGAAATAATACTGGAAGCACGTAAAGTCCAGGCTGGTCAAGTCTCCATTGACAACCGCTACGTGTGAAGAATTAGACTGTGTTGCTAGTTAGTACGCACAATACAGCCTATTCATGCTAGCAACATTTGCTATTGGACTCTTAAATCACACTTAATGTATCTATTTCCTAAATTATTAGAATAGCGACCTCTGTATAGCAGAAAACAAACATGCGTGGAGCTAACTCAGTTACCTCACAAAGCTAATTAGCAAGGCAGCAGCAAAATCTTGAGCTCCTTGTGGTTCTTGCTCTGTTTCCACTTGAGCAATCCCTCTTTGCCTCCCAAATCTTCACTGATGCCTGCAAAATGTATGCACATGGGACTGCATTAAGATAGCCAAATGAAAAATGGTCCGACGAAGTCATTCACTATAACCAACAATTGTCTTCCTAAACCACAACTTGAAATACTCTAGATAGCCTCATTTCAAAAGAAAAACTGAACAACAATCGGATGGCAGAGACGCCAAAATAGCTCAAATGATTCAGCCATTTACCAATTTCCAGGCATTATTATGTCGCATACTTGTACAGTTGTACTTTCCAAAGCTGTTAGAAAACCAATTTTTTTCCTTCATCATGCAAGTCCCAGGTAAGCGTGTTGTGTGGCAGCCCGTGCTGCTCCTGTCAAGATCAGGCGTGAATGGAGAGACAACGCACAATAGCGAGGCAAACTCAGGCGGGAGATAGCAATAGTGAAGGACTCTGAAAATAGAGAGATAAATATGGCAGCAATCTGCTCCCGTTCCGGAATCATGCCATTAAGATCATGCTGCCCCTGCTCTTCTATGTGGGCAATCTGCTCCCGGTCCGAAATCACGCCCCACAGTGGCATCCGGTCCAGAACTTGGGGAGGCGTCGTCCTGCGGGAAGACAAAAATAGGCAGCCCGCCGATCACCAGATATTACGTACTATGATTTGCTTTAACAAGGGGACAAATAGTTTAATTAGTGATCAACTAACAAGAATCTAAACAATCTATGGCATTCATCTCCTAAGACACATCCAACAGTTGTGAAGAAGCAGCTACATCAGGGCGAGGATTGGAACAAGGACTGGGAGAGGATGAGGAACATACCTAGTACAAATCAAATATCACTTCCTTCTTTCTCATCGTTAATTACCAGCATTGCCATCAGAAACATCTACAAAATATGTGGTCTCAATTCCTGGATATCCCATGAGAAATAGCAGCAATAAAAAATGATGAAACTGGACTTAAATAGATTGTTTAATGTCGTAAAAATTCAGTGAGTATGTCAACAGAAGAACAGGACACCAGGTAACAAACTACCATTAAAAGAACCAGTTGTTGTACAAAATATAATCAATTAGGGTGTAAAAACATTATCGTGAACCTGCACCAAATCCAGAAACTAAAGAACATTGTCTAAAGAAGAAGACATATGTAACACATGAAGAATGTAGTCTTCTCGCAATAACTACCACTAGTGCAGAACCGGGCAATAACACCGGTTCGTAAGGTCCTTTAGTGTCGGTTCCATAACCGGCACTAAAGTGTGGTCACTAAAGGCCCCCCCCCCCCTTAGTACCGGTTCTGCACGAACCGGTGCTAAAGGAAACCACGTGGCACGAGGCAGCTCCGGGGGCCTGGAGCCCTTATACCGGTTGGTAACACCAACCGGTACTATAAGGTTTGGGGTTTTTAGTTTTATGATTTCTTTTTCATTTAATTTTGTGTTTCCATTTTAATTCTTTTTCGTTTGCTGGTAGTTTACGATACTACACATTGTAAATGTTGTGCATATATATATATATATATATATATATATATATATATATATATATAGAATTTCTAGTAGAACCAATCATCGAGTTCAACATGATTGTCATGATATTATAAGCGTTCATATATAACACCACAAAAGTAAATCACTTAAGTTCAGAACGAAGAACACGGACATGAAAGGCCAAGTACTAATTAAGAGCAGCATGAAGAACTAGCTAAATCACTTCTGCTAGCTACTCTCTCTCTCTCTGGTAAAATAGCATAGAACATGTATAGCTCTCCTGATTGATCATACTGGAGCATGCCGATGAACCTGTCTCCTAATCGTGGGCTGCGCTTCTCATTGCTGCCCCCTAGTACTTCTCTGCGATCATTAACAATTTTCCTCCAATCTTTCACTATTAAGCATTCATCGCTTCTAGAAATCCTGAATGCATTCATGTGCAATGCAGGATATCTTGGCCTTAAGCTAACAATTGACATCTGACCTTTAGTCTCGATCCCCTGAGGCACAACTGTCATTGGGAGTCCCTGTTGAAGAACATCGTATAGTACTTAATTAATATACTCAGCAATGAAAGTTTTAAAAAAATATGTATGCAAAATATGCACTGAGGACAAATAGTAAATATCTTACCATCATTCCTAAATAGATGTGACCGTAGTTCAATACCATCACTATTGGTCGCACGTTTTGAGTACTAACATTTCCAAGTGCAGGAAAAAAAATTGTCTTGACAATATGAAGATCCTCAAGCCATGAAACATAATGACTTATCTCCTCGCAGTTTAGTTCAGCTCCGGGACAGTAGAAGGTCCTGTCTACCAAGCGCCGGACATGTTTGGTTGAATGGAGATAAGCTGTCAATAGAAATTAGTTGTCAGTTATTTTTGAAATAAGCAATATCAAAGACAAAAATATATTTGAGAAGAACTCACATAATGGTAGAACTGGAGGCGTCTGCACATCGACCCATATGTCTCTATTACCTTCAATATCATCTTCCGGACGAATATCAAAGGTGATAACCATACCAGGCTCAAATGCATAAGCCTTGCATAGTGCTTGCCAAGTTTTGCATTCAAAATAGGTGTACGTGTGTGCATTGTATACTTTGACATTGAAAGTATAACCATCATGCTCAGTTTTTAGGTAAGCTCTCTTTACCTCCATAGTTTCCATATCTTTGAAACCTATCTTATCCAAGACAAAAATTCTTGCATGGCATGGGATGCGCTAGTAGAATAATGAAAATCAAAAATTATAAGTCAAGCAAATGAAGCATATATAAGTCATGCTTAATTACGAAAACAGACTTGTCATTGTGACTTACTGTATCGAATTCGAAAGTCTCATCCAACTTGATGCTGAATCACCTACCATCAACAAGGAAATTTATGTCGCACTGGCCGCGCTCGTCTTCACAGTATGTGCACATACCAAAAAAAATTCCGTCGTCAGACGACATTTCCTATGTTCATATTAGGCGAAACATTAAACACTTACTAATTCAATTAATTCAACTACTTCTATTAATTCAACTAAGTATTTACTAAAAATAAACTAGTTATATTAATGCAATTAGTTCAACTAAGCATTTACTAAAAATAAACTATTTATATTAATTCAATTAGTTCAACTAAGCATTTACTAAAAATAAACTAGTTCTATATATTAATTCAACTAGTTCAACTAAGCATTTACTAAAAATAAAGTAGTTCTATATATTAATTCAACTA
Organism: Triticum aestivum; assembly: GCF_018294505.1. Lineage (NCBI taxonomy): Eukaryota > Viridiplantae > Streptophyta > Magnoliopsida > Poales > Poaceae > Triticum > Triticum aestivum. The sequence goes on along the minus strand of NC_057795.1, from coordinate 29,253,072 downwards.
GTTCAACTAAGCATTTACTAAAAATAAACTAGTTCTAATTCTCTATCTCTTTCTCAGACTTATCCCACTTAGGTGAAATATTAAACACTTATTACTATCTAACATTAATTAATATCTAGCCAATTCAAATATATATCTAACTATA
>NC_057795.1:29244812-29251911 GCF_018294505.1 Triticum aestivum | reverse complement strand
CAAGAGGCGGGAAGAGCAGGCCTTTAGTACCGGTTGGTGGCTCCAACCGGTACTAAAGGGTGATCTTTAGTACCGGTTGTAGCCACCAACCGGTACTGAAGGCCTCACGCTGCCACCCCAAAGTTTAGTCCCACCTCGCCGGGCGAAGGGCAGCCGCACTAGTTTATAAACCCAGTCGCGGCTACCTCTTTGAACTCCTCTATATAGCAGGCTTGTGGGCCTAAATTCTGCGCGCTGCCCTGTGAGTCTGCTGGGCCTTGAAGGCCTGTAATTGCACGCCCGTGGCCTAGCAGGCCCACAGGGCAGCGCCCTAATTTTTTTATAGTTTTTTTCTTTTCTGCTTTATTTTCTTCTATTTATTTTTGCGTAGTTTTTTGTATATTTGTTTTCTGTTATATTTATTTTCTTCTGTTTGTTTCTGAGTAGTTTTTCATCTAGTTTGCCAAAATTCAACATTTTCAGAGTTCATTTTGTAGTGATTTTCAATTTCACGGTCATTTTATATAGTTTTTTTTCAGCTATAGTTTTTTTTCCTGCTATTTTTTCTTTTCTGCAAAACTTGATGGTCAAAGTCTGGAGTTATAAGCAAAGTTTAAAAAAAAGAAATGCCGACGTGCAATTAGTTTTTGCCATAACAGAAGAAATCCGGAGTTGTAATAAGTTATTAAAAATAAAAAAGAGGTGCAATGCTCGTTAATTTGCTTCAAGCCTTTCGGAATAGTGTAAACTGCACTGCGCATAGTTCCGTGCAGTCTACCATATTCCTGAAGGCTTGAAGCTAAGCAACATGAGCATTGAGCCTCTTCTTCATCGTCTCTGCACTCAGTGCTTATAAACCGCTCCTAGTCCCTCTCTCTTTGCGAGGTGGGACTAAAAAACAGCTTACTAAGAAACTGTAGTACTGGTTCATCCATGAACCGGTACTAAAGGTGCTCGTGGGGCCCCAGCCTTACCTGACACAACCTCATTAGTACCAGTTCGTCGCACGAACCGGTGCTAAAGGTTCGCCACGAACCGATACTAAACAGCTCCTCCCGCCTAACAGTTGGTGCATACTGAACGCAAAAAATATAAGAGCATTTAGATCATGATCTTATATTTCTTTACAGTCTAAATTGTCAATATGATCTTATAACATCAAAAATACTTTGATCATCAATGATCTTTGTGTGTACAATCTGAATTGTCAATATGAGTCATCAACGATTTATAAACCAATGAAGACTCATATTGCGGCCACAAATTCTACACATAGAGTTCAATGAAGACCAAGTGCTTGTGATAGTTTGAGAAATAACATATTTAAGGTGGTAAAAGGCTTGTTAGGGGAGCTAGGTGGGACTAAAAACAGCTTGCCATAACCTCATTAGTACCGGTTCGTGGTACGAACCGGCACTAAATGGTGATGGTGGGGCCATAGCCTGACCGCAAAAAATATAAGAGCATTTAGATCATGATCTTATATTTCTTTACAGTCTAAATTGTCAATATGATCTTATAACATCAAAAATACTTTGATCATCAATGATCTTTGTGTGTACAATCTGAATTGTCAGTATAAGTCATCAACGATTTATAAACCGATGAAGACTTATATTGCGGCCACAAATTCTACACATAGAGTTCAATGAAGACCAAGTGCTTGTGATAGTTTGAGAAATAACATATTTAAGGTGGTAAAAGGCTTGTTAGGGAAGCGAGGTGGGACTAAAAACAGCTTGCCATAACCTCATTAGTATCGGTTTGTGGTACGAACCGGCACTAAATGGTGATGGTGGGGCCATAGCCTGACCGTAGGCTGACACAGCCTCTTTAGTACCGGTTCATGGCATGAACCGGTACTAAAGGTTCGCCACGAACCGGTGCTATTGATCGCCGCCACGAACCGGCACTAATGTACACATTAGTGCCGGCTGAAATTCAAACTAGCACTATTGTGCTTCACATTTGACCCTTTTTCTACTAGTGTACTCTCTGGCACACCGAAATAACATAGCCTGCTGCAGAACAAATAAACATGACTACGTAGAGAGAGAGAGACCATCTTTTTCTTCACCAAGCACTTCCTCAATATTCATCCCCTTCTCCTTTTCTCTCAGACCTGCACACATGTGTTCAGAAAAACTATAAATCGAGGAGTAAAAACTAAAAACTGGGGAAGAAAATGAGACCTTGCTGCTCCTTGCCTCATGGCTACCCCGCTCATCCAAAAGCACAGCAACCTGCCATGTTCTTCACAAGATCAAAAAAGTAGTAATAAAATTTCACAAATAGTTAAGAACCAGTTTTATCTATTGCAGCGACACAAATTTCTTAGCTTGCGTACAACAACTCTTATGTGATAAGAAGTCAATTCTGCTGGGCAGTAAGTACCTCGTGGAGATGGTTGGCATGGCGAAGCTATAGGACCACCCATCACGACGAGGAGGCGAGACACGAAGAACATTTGCAGTAAGGTGTTTATGCCTGTGACAAACAAGAGCATCTAAATTTCCTGGTATGTATATTGAACGGCTAAAATTTGTTCAAATATCAAGTAGGTACATCCATAATAGCACAACAAATGAAGTAGTTGAAGGTGCGGTACGATGTAGGGGGTTCATCCTTGCTTTGTGATACCAAAAGTTGTAGACATAAAATAAAATTTATCACACTGTGGGCTCTGAGCAAGATAAAGAAAAGAAAAAGGTGAACCTGGCATCCGTGATGCTCATGAGCTTTATGAGTTCCAATTACTTTCCTGGTATTTCTATCATAATCATTTTCCAATATGGAGACATATCACTGCAAAAGGTTTCTTCTTAAAAGGAAAATTAAAGACACACTCCTTTGGTTGGAATGAGTACAAGCTAGGTATATCACAGACATAATTGTGTGTTTGTGTGTGTGTGTGTGTGCATGTGTGTGTCTCCAATAATTATTCTAGTAACATAATCTAATAATTAACATATTAACAACACTATTGCTTGAAGGGTCCAATCAGAAGCTCCCAATTATTTTAGTCTGCCAGGTAATCTCTCTATGTTGCAATCTTCAAGCATATTTTGTAACCAACTTTTTTATTGATAATGAGAAAGAAGAACTACCTGAGCAGCTGAGAGGAGGGCTTGTATACACTAAAATCCAATCTTATCCAGTAAGGGGATATTCAGCATACATGTCCACTGAAGCTACAATTCCAACGATACGTTGTGATACAGTTCCTGAAATTTATGATACGGTATAAAACCATTTTGAGTAGTAGGCAACCACGCCATAACTGAATCTATGAGCAAGCAAAAGTCACATTCCAATTTTGAAGTAAGCATACAATTTCCAAGTTAAATGCTAACATACTGTATGAACCGGAGAGAATAGACCTCAATTGATTAAATAAGCAATAGATACAAAATCTGTACTCTGAGGCTGAACTTACTTAGAAACGTAATGTCTAAACTATATATGTAAACTATATATGAGCATGTATATAACAGCACCATCTCACAACCCATACTTAGTCTGCTCTCACTGGTAGTGCAGCAGGGAGCTCTGATTACACACATCTATGTAGCTGTGCCGTCCCTGCGGCAGATTTGAGTCGCTAGCGCTGTTACCTGGATGTCGTCCCACTGGATCAATCAAAGTTGCTCGACCGCATGACGTCCACTGGTCTGCTAGTTAGTTGATCAAACTGAACATACGTACAGAGCTGAATGGTTCAGTTCATGGGTAGGCTCAGATTGAAAATTGGGTTCAGTAGTCCAAAACCAAAACTTTGAGATGGTTGGGTTGATATATTGTCGGTCATGGATTGGAGTGGGTTGGGTTGTTATATTTCACTTCACAGATGGTATATATGTATGTATTTTGGATTGGATTTAGTTTGGGTCTTGGAGCATTACCATTCCCATTCCCAGGTTTACATTCGGATGCTACAACCCATGGATTAGGGTTCAGTTTGAGCTGAACCCATGGATTGGGGTTCAGTTTGAGCTGAATATGTACAGAACTGAAACGCGTATGCATGCAATACAGAATCGGGGAAGAAGAGAAGAGGGGAGGGGTTGGTTACCTTGGGAGGAGCAGCCATCCCCGTCGAGTCCAACGCCGTACCTCGCGCACCGGCGGCCTCTTCCTTTCTCCTCCTTCCTTCCTCCTAGGCATGGCCCCGTCGGGCAGAAGGAAGGAGACACACGGCCGCTTGCTCGCGATTTCGAGTCCAGTCCAGTCCCATGGCCAGATCGGGGCGGATGGATCTGGGCGCCCTCCTGTCCCATGGCCGGCCGCCACCTGATCTACTCGGTCGATCTCCCTGCCTCTCTTCTCTTGTGGTGAGGGGGGAGGGGTGGGGAAGAGAGAGGGCGGAGGCCATGAAAGGCTGGCTGCTCGCTCGCTCGTTGTTCTCTTGCTGCTCTCGCTCACTGCTCGGCGGCGGAGGCGACGGCGGCAAGAGGGACTAGGGTCCCGGCGGCGGCGGCGGGACGAGGGTCGCGGGCGCGGACTTTTATATCATTTTTGGGACTAATAACCTATTAACCTATAGCCCAGTGCCAGTTTCTGTTTTTTCATTGTTTTCGAGTTTTATAGAAAAGGAATACCAAAAGGAGTCCAATTGACGTGCCAACTTTTGGTGAATTTTTCTGGACCAAAAGAAGCCCCTGGAGTGCAAGAGTTTGGCCAGAAGAGTCCCGGACTGCCCACGAAGGTGGAGGGCGCCCCCCCCCCCAGGGCGCGCCCCCTACCTCGTGGACAGCCCGGAGACCCCCCTGACGTGAGACCTACGCCAAAAATTCCTATAAATACTGAAACCTCCAGAAAATAACCTAGATCAGGAGTTTCGCCACCGCAAGCCTCTGTAGCCACCAAAAACCAATTGGGGCCCTGTTCCGGCACCCTATCGGAGGGGGGGATCCCTCACCGGTGGCCATCTTCATCATCCCGGCGCTCTCCATGATGAGGAGGGAGTAGTTCACCCTCGGGGCTGAGGGTATGTACCAGTAGCTATGTGTTTGATCTCTCTCTCTCGTGTTCTTGATTTGGCACGATCTTCATGTATCGCGAGCTTTGCTATTATAGTTGGATCTTATGATGTTTCTCCCCCTCTACTCTCTTGTAATGGATTGAGTTTTCCCTTTGAAGTTATCTTATCGGATTGAGTCTTTAAGGATTTGAGAACACTTGATGTATGTCTTGCCGTGCTTATCTGTGGTGACAATGGGATATTCACGTGATCTACTTGATGTATGTTTTGGTGATCAACTTGCGGGTTCAATGAACTTATGCATAGGGGTTGGCACATGTATTCGTCTTGACTCTTCAGTAGAAACTTTGGGGCACTCTTTGAAGTACTTTGTGTTGGTTGAATAGATGAATCTGAGATTGTGTGATGCATATCGTATAATCATGCCCACGGATACTTGAGGTGACATTGAAGTATCTAGGTGACATTAGGGTTTTGGTTGATTTGTGTCTTAAGGTGTTATTCTAGTACGAACTCTATGATAGATCGAACAGAAAGAATAGCTTCGTGTTATTTTACTACGGACTCTTGAATAGATCGATTAGAAAGGATAACTTTGAGGTGGTTTCGTACCTTACAATAATCTCTTTGTTTGTTCTCCACTATTAGTGACTTTGGAGTGACTCTTTTTTGCATGTTGAGGGATAGTTATATGATCCATTTATGTTATTATTGTTGAGAGAACTTGCACTAGTGAAAGTATGAACCCTACGCCTTGTTTCCTAGCATTGCAATACCGTTTACACTCACTTTTATTGCTTGCTACCTTGCTGTTTCTATATTTTCAGATTACAAATACCCATATCTACTATCCATATTGCACTTGTATCACCATCTCTCCACGGATTGTTAAACCTTAGGTCATCCACTTGAGGGAAATTTGCTACTGTCCGACAAACCTCTGCACTTGGAGGCCCAACAACGTCTACAAGAAGAAGGTTGTGTAGTAGACATCAATCTCTTTTCTGGCGTCGTTGTCGGGGAGGTGAGTGCTTGAAGGTATATATTTAGATCTTGCAATCGAATCTTTTTGTTTCTTGTTTTATCACTAGTTTAGTATATAAAAGAAAACTACAAAAAAATGGAATTGAGTTTGTCTCATACGCTTCATCTTTTTAATATCTTTCATGAAAATGATGGGAAGGAAAATTGTGCTCAAGTGCTAGAAGAAGAAATCTATAAAATCTTTGGCACTAAATCTTTGAATGATGAGCATGATTGCAATGTTGTTAGTATGAACTCTTTGCATACCCATAGTACTAATGATGATTGCACTAGTCATGATGAAAATGTCTCTTATAAGCATGTCAATTTTTCTGGAGTGCATAGAGTTTGCAAGTACATACCAAATAGAGAAGATATATTTTGCAAGAGGCATAAGCATTTAGGAACTAAATGGTTGCAAGAAAAGCTAGATGTTTGTGCTGAAAGATTCAATATTTTTTGCCATCCTTGTGAACTTTGCCATGAACATGGTCATTTAAAGCTCCAATGCTATTTGTTTCATGATCAAATCATGTCCAAAAATTGTGATAACTTGATTACCCTTGAGCATCATAAAGAGCTTAGTCTTGTATGGGGGTATGAAGAAATGAAACGTATAACTGAGGGTATACCAAAATTTAATCTTGATAGAGTTCTTGATTTTTATCTAGAAGAAATTTTTATGTATTGCACGGTAAATTGCATTGAAAATCCTTATATTGCCAATTACATAAAGAAAAGAAAGCAAATAGAAAATGAAGAGAATACTAATGAAAGGGAAGAGACTTCCCAATATCCTCCTAATATTTCTTATGATGAATCAGGTTACGAGGAGGAGCCTTCTATTCAACCAATCTCATCAATAAGGAGCTCAAAAAAGAGGGTTAAACCCACACACGATGTGAAGAAGAAAAAGAAAAGACGGAGAAGCAAAGGTAGAAAGGTATCCCTCCCAAATGATGTTGCTTCTATTACCCATTGTGATGATGATAATTGATATACTATTAGTGCTATCCATACTACTAATGATGAGAGTGATTATGCTTATGATATGAAAAGGCCCAAGCTTGGGGATGCTATGTTTGATGAGAATGACATGTTTGAGAATATATTTGC
>NC_057795.1:29211049-29217617 GCF_018294505.1 Triticum aestivum | reverse complement strand
CTGTGGTGACAATGGGATATTCACGTGATCTACTTGATGTATGTTTTGGTGATCAACTTGCGGGTTCAATGAACTTATGCATAGGGGTTGGCACACGTTTTCGTCTTGACTCTTCGGTAGAAACTTTGGGGCACTCTTTGAAGTACTTTGTGTTGGTTGAATAGATGAATCTGAGATTGTGTGATGCATATCGTATAATCATGCCCACGGATACTTGAGGTGACATTGAAGTATCTAGGTGACATTAGGGTTTTGGTTGATTTGTGTCTTAAGGTGTTATTCTAGTACGAACTCTATGATAGATCGAACAGAAAGAATAGCTTCGTGTTATTTTACTACGGACTCTTGAATAGATCGATTAGAAAGGATAACTTTGAGGTGGTTTCGTACCTTACAATAATCTCTTCGTTTGTTCTCCACTATTAGTGACTTTGGAGTGACTCTTTGTTGCATGTTGAGGGATAGTTATATGATCCATTTATGTTATTATTGTTGAGAGAACTTGCACTAGTGAAAGTATGAACCCTAGGCCTTGTTTCCTAGCATTGCAATACCGTTTACACTCACTTTTATTGCTTGCTACCTTGCTGTTTCTATATTTTCATATTACAAATACCCATATCTACTATCCATATTGCACTTGTATCACCATCTCTCCACGGATTGTTAAACCTTAGGTCATCCACTTGAGGGAAATTTGCTACTGTCCGACAAACCTCTGCACTTGGAGGCCCAACAACGTCTACAAGAAGAAGGTTGTGTAGTAGACATCAATCTCTTTTCTGGCGTCGTTGTCGGGGAGGTGAGTGCTTGAAGGTATATATTTAGATCTTGCAATCGAATCTTTTTGTTTCTTGTTTTATCACTAGTTTAGTATATAAAAGAAAACTACAAAAAATGGAATTGAGTTTGTCTCATACGCTTCATCTTTTTAATATCTTCCATGAAAATGATGGGAAGGAAAATTGTGCTCAAGTGCTAGAAGAAGAAATCTATAAAATCTTTGGCACTAAATCTTTGAATGATGAGCATGATTGCAATGTTGTTAGTATGAACTCTTTGCATACCCATAGTACTAATGATGATTGCACTAGTCATGATGAAAATGTCTCTTATAAGCATGTCAATTTTTCTGGAGTGCATAGAGTTTGCAAGTACATACCAAATAGAGAAGATATATTTTGCAAGAGGCATAAGCATTTAGGAACTAAATGGTTGCAAGAAAAGCTAGATGTTTGTGCTGAAAGATTCAATATTTTTTGCCATCCTTGTGAACTTTGCCATGAACATGGTCATTTAAAGCTCCAATGCTATTTGTTTCATGATCAAATCATGTCAAAAAATTGTGATAACTTGATTACCCTTGAGCATCATAAAGAGCTTAGTCTTGTATGGGGGTATGAAGAAATGAAACGTATAACTGAGGGTATTCCAAAATTTAATCTTGATAGATTTCTTGATTTTTATCTAGAAGAAATTTTTATGTATTGCACGGTAAATTGCATTGAAAATCCTTATATTGCCAATTACATAAAGAAAAGAAAGCAAATAGAAAATGAAGAGAATACTAATGAAAGGGAAGAGACTTCCCAATATCCTCCTAATATTTCTTATGATGAATCAGGTTACGAGGAGGAGCCTTCTATTCAACCAATCTCATCAATAAGGAGCTCAAAAAAGAGGGTTAAACCCACACACGATGTGAAGAAGAAAAAGAAAAGACGGAGAAGCAAAGGTAGAAAGGTATCCCTCCCAAATGATGTTGCTTCTATTACCCATTGTGATGATGATAATTGATATACTATTAGTGCTATCCATACTACTAATGATGAGAGTGATTATGCTTATGATATGAAAAGGCCCAAGCTTGGGGATGCTATGTTTGATGAGAATGACATGTTTGAGAATATATTTGCTGAAATTAATGTTTGTCCCAAGCTTGGGGACGCTATGTCTAATGAAGATGATATTTTTAGCCTCCCAAGTTTTGATAGGAAAATTTATTACGATGATAGCATTCCTCCTATTTATGATGGTTATATTGATGAAAGTGGGTTTGGAAGAGTGTCAACTTTAGGAAGTAATGGTACCACAATTTTGGAGGGTGTTTAATCTTATAATATTTATGAAAGTGGATTTGGAGAGGTCATGACTTTATTTAGTGATGAATCCACTATCTTGGAAGAGGCTTCAATTGATTATGATGAGAACAAAGTTGCTACTTATGATGATTATTGCGATGAAACTTATTCTATAAAAAGTAGTGATGATTATATTTATAAAACTTGTCATGGTTATGATTACCCTTTCTCTGAACATTACTCTTTTAATATGGAAACAATTTATAGTATTTGAATCTCTTATGATATTTCCACTATTCTGAATGAGAAGAAATTTGCTTATGTGGAGAGTAATAAGAATTCTATGCTTGTAGATCATGAAAAGAATGCTTTAGATGCTGGTTATATTGTTGAATTCATTGATGATGCTACTGAAAATTATTATTAGAGAGGATCATATGCTTCTACATATTGCAATAATATCAAGTTTCCTCTCTATGTGTTGAAAATCTTGAAGTTATGCTTGTTTTGCCTTCCTATGATAGCTGATTATTGTTCCCATAAGTTGTTTGCTCACAAAATCCCCATGCATAGGAAGTGGGTTAGACTTAAATGTGCTAGTCATATTCTTCATGATGCTCTATTTATGTTTCAATTCTTATCTTTTATGTGAGCATCAATGAAATCATCATGCCTATTTAGGGGCGTTAAACAATAGCGCTTGTTGGGAGGCAACCCAACTTTATTTTTGTTCTTTATTTTTTGCTCCTGTTTAGTAATAAATAATTCATCTAGACTCTGTTTAGATGTGGTTTTATGTTTTAATTCGTGTTTGTGCCAAGTAGAGCCTTTGGGAAGACTTGGGTGAAGTCTATATATCTTGCTGTAAAAAACAGAAACTTTGCGCTCACGAGATTAGCTGCCATATTTTTACTGAAGAGTGCTTTTAGGTTGATTCTTTTTGCCGATGATTAATAGAAAAATTCCTCAGGTCCACCAATTTATTTCAGGATTTTTGGAGTTCCAGAAGTATACGTTGGATACAGATGACTACAGACTGTTCTGTTTTTGATAGATTCTGTTTTCATTGTGTTGTTTGCTTATTTTGATGAATCTATGAGTAGTATCGGAGGGTATGAACCATAGGGAAGTTGGAATACAGTAGGTTTAAAACCAATATAAATAAAGAATGAGTTCATTACAGTACCTTAAAGTGGTGGTTTGTTTTCTTGTACTAACGGAGCTCATGAGATTTTCTGTTGAGTTTTGTGTTGTGAAGTTTTCATGTTTTGGGTAAAGATTTGATGGCCTATGGAATAAGGAGTGGCAAGAGACTAAGCTTGGGGATGCCCAAGGCACCCCAAGGTAATATTCAAGTACAACCAAGAGCCTAAGCTTGGGGATGCCCCGGAAGGCATCCCCTCTTTCGTCTTTGTTCATCGGTAACTTTACTTGGAGCTATATTTTTATTCACCACATGGTATGTGTTTTGCTTGGAGTGTCATTTTATTTTGTTAGTATTTTCTTTATGTTATTTAGAATAATTTTTTGCATCTATATTTTCAATAAAAATGTCAAGGATAGCCTTTAGCATGCTTATTTTGCAAGTATACATGTTGCTGTTTCAAAACAGAAAGTTTACCGCTGTTGCAAAAATTCCCTAGAAAAGTCAGAGAATGATATAATATTGAAACTTTTTGCATACTTAGCTCTGATAAATTTTATACAGTTTAGTATTTTTCTCATAATTTTTGAAGTTAGGAAAGTATGATGAATCTTGCATTCTTTACAGACTATACTGTTTTGGCAGATTGCTGTTATGTTTGCATTGTTTGCATATGTTTGCTTGCTTAATGATTCTATTTGAGGATAGAAGTACTAAATATGCAGAGACATTTAGTATGAAATGTTGAATAATAATTTTAGTAATTTGTTACAGTAGAAAATGATAAGGTTTTTGCATTGGTTTATATTAACTTATCTCACAAGTTCTTGTTGAGTTTTGTGTGAACAAAGCTTTCGAGATTTAGGAAACCGAGATATAAAGGGAATTAAGGAGACACAAAAGCTCAAGCTTGGAGATGCCCAAGGCACCCCAAGATAATATTTCAAGAAGTCTCAAGCATCCAAGCTTGGGGATGCCCCGGTAGGCATCCCACCCTTCTTCTTCAACAATTATCGGTTAGTATGGGTTGAACCTAAGTTTTTGCTTCTTCACATGATGTGTGCTATCCTTGAAGTCATTTTGCTTTGTTTTGCTTGCTGTTTGAATAAAATACCAAGATCTGAAATTCTTAAATGTTAGAGAGTCTTCACATAATTGCATAATTATTAGAATACTCTATGTGCTTCACTTATATGTTTTGGAGTAATTTGTCATTTGCTCTAGTGCTTCACTTATACCTTTTTAGAGCACGGTGGTGGTTCTATTTTGTGGAAATTATTGATCTCTCATGCTTCACTTATATTATTTTGAGAGTCTTTTAGAATAGCATGGTATTTTCTTTGGTTATAAAATTAGTCCCAATATGATGGGCATCCAAGGTGGGTATAATAAAAACCATCATATCAAGTGAATTGAATACTATGATCAACTTCATGCTTGATGATTGTTTTGAGATATGAGGATGGTAACATTAGAGTCATGCTAGTGGAGTAATTGTGAATTTGAGGAATACTTGTGTTGAAGTTTGTGATTCCCGTAGCATGCACGTATGGTGAACCGTTATGTGATGAAGTTGGAGCATGATTTATTTTTTGATTGTCTTCCTTATGAGTGGCGGTCGGGGACGAGCGATGGTCTTTTCCTACCAATCTATCCCCCTAGGAGCATGCGCGTAGTACTTTGTTTCAATAACTTGTAGATTTTTGCAATAAGTATATGTGTTCTTTATGACTAACTAGAACAGTGGCCCGCTCTACGCGTGGGCAACATCTTTTGACCTCTTTCTCATCAAATTTTGATGCAAACTACCCTCCTTCCTCATAAGTTTTGGTACAAACGACCCTCCTTTGTCATCAAGTTTTGGTGCAAACGACCCTGTAAAAGCCACTATGTCAAGAATACACGGGGTACATATTTTCTGGGTTTTTTGGCAAATTCAAAAAAATGTTAATTTTGCGAGGAAAGTTCCGATCTATTCATCATGCCATGGTAGTACAAATCACACAGAAATAACAAAAAATACATCCAAGCTCATAGACCACCTAGAGATTACTACAAACACGGGAGCAAGCCGAAGTCACAAACACACTTAAAAATAGAGTAAGATCCCTCTCGTTGGCAAGGTTCAGGGTGCACTGTACCTCCATGGCCCTAGATATTTAATATTTATAGCTTGTTGATACAACATTAACAATAAAGGAACTTTGAAGGTTTTGGTCATTTGAGAAATTACTACTTCTGCATTTTCCTGAATGGAAGCTAAAAATAGTAGTACCTGCAGACTTGAATATGTTATACATGTTTCTGCAATAAGAATGGTACACTATGTTTGAAATTAGAAAGATGGAATATAGAGAACTTAGATATAATTGTGTGAAGCTGGCCAAAAGCTCATTGTATATGTGTAATGGAACGGAGAAGAACTCCATAATGTTTCAAAAAAAATTGTAAACCTTTTCACTTAACTTAGATGTATTCAAAGCTGTAATTTTTAAATAGGGACCATATATCAAAAGAAAAATATTCTTTCAACAAATATCAAGAAAAGTTAGTTGTAACATGTTTGACGACTTATACTGCCATATCCTCCAAAAATCGTTATCCAGAAGGAACTCTCACCAGGAAGATGAATATAAAAAATAAATTTATTTTCTGTATGTGGATCTATTGTTTTGGTTTTGAGAATTGGAACAACACTAAAGAACCATATGAGTTTATACAGAATCGATAGAGGTAGAATGCAAAAAATAAATCTGGAACAACCATTCCAACCAAATTGGGCTTCTCTTGCAGCAGACATCAGTAAGAACCATCATACAAGTATTTGTTAATAATGAGTTTTCTTGTGGATGATACCCCAAGTAAATAACCTACTACAACCGGTGTGGTGAGGTCATGAGTTTGCAAGTGGTAAAGTACGTAAGATGAGTACTACCACTATGAGTAACTTAAATTATAAAAATTAGGAAAATCTACAAAAATAAATAACAAGTAAAATGATTGGTCCAGAATGTGTGTTTCATACACATATCGAACGGCAGTCCCATAGTCCATGAGACCGATCAGTATGTAGTCCTCTGATTGAATGATGATATGATATGAATTCGAGAAGTGATTAACTTTGCACAAATAATTGACAAATTACCCCAAAGCACAACAGGCAATCTCTTAGCCGTGTGCGCTGCCCCCCTCCACAGTTTAACACCTCGGTCATATCGTCGTAGTGCTTAGGCAAAGCCCTAAGTCGGTAACTTCATCATCACCACCGCCAGGCCGTCGTGCTGACGAAACTCTCCCTCGTCCTCAACTGGATCAAGAGCACGAGGGACGTCATCATGTTGAA
>NC_057795.1:29210446-29211039 GCF_018294505.1 Triticum aestivum | reverse complement strand
AATTGAGTTTGACTACGGCCAGTCCTTGTTGAAGGTTAAAACAGCACACTTGACGAAAAATCGTTGTGGTTTTGATGTGTAGGTAAGAACGGTTCTTGCTATAAGACCATAGCATCCACGTAAAATTTGCAACAACACAGTAGAGGACATCTAACTTGTTTTTGCAGGGCTTGTTGTGATGTGATATGTTCAAGACATGATGTGATATAAATTGTTGTATGAGATGATCATGTTTTGTAACAGAGTTATTGGCAAATGGCAGGAGCCATATGGTTGTCGCTTTATTGTATGAATTGCAATCACCATGTAATTGTTTTACTTTATCACTAAGTAGTAGTGATAGTCGTAGTAGCAAGAGTTGGCGAGACGACAATGATGCTACAACGGAGATCAAGGTGTCAAGCAGGTGACGATGGAGATCATGACAATGCTTCCGTGATGGAGATCATGGGCACAAGATGATGATGGCCATATCATGTCATATATTTTGGTTGCATGTGATGTTTATCTTTTATGCATCTTATTTTGCTTAGTACGGCGGTAGCATTATAAGATGATCCCTCACTAAATTTCAAGGTATAAGTGTTCTCCCT
>NC_057795.1:29199083-29209119 GCF_018294505.1 Triticum aestivum | reverse complement strand
TGTGCCAGCAACTGCAGACAGTGTGAATGCCTGGCAGACGTGTGTTGATGACTACTCGATAGTTCAGTGTGCCATGCTTTACGGCTTAGAATCGGGACATCAAAGACGTTTTGAACGTCATGGAGCATATGAGATGTTCCAAGAGTTGAAGTAAATATTTCAAGCAAATGCCCGAGTTGAGAGATATGAAGTCTCCAACAAATTCTATAGCTGCAAGATGGAGGAGAATAGTTCTGTTAGTGAACACATACTCAGAATGTCTGGGTACCATAACCACTTGACTCAATTGGGAGTTAGTCTTCCTGATGATAGTGTCATTGACAAAGTTCTCCAATCACTACCACCAAGCTATAAAGGCTTCGTGATGAACTATAATATGCAAGGGATGACGAAAATGATTCCCGAGATCTTCGCAATGCTAAAGGCTGTGGAGGTAGAAATCAAGAAGGAGCATCAAGTGTTTATGGTTAACAAGACCACTAGTTTCAAGAAAAAGGGCAAATGGAAAAGGGGAACTTAAATAAGAACAGGAAGCAAGTGGCTACTCCCGGGAAGAAGCCCAAGTCTGTACCTAAGCCTCAAACTGAGTGCTTCTACTACAAAGGGATTGGTCACTGGAAGCGGAACTGCCCCAAGTATTTGGCGGATAAGAAGAATGGCAAAGTGAAAGGTATATTTGATATACATGTGTACCTTACTAATGCTCATAGTAGCGCCTGGGTATTTGATACTGGTTCTGTTGCTCATATTTGCAACTCGAAACATGGGCTACGGATTAAACGAAGATTGGATAAGGACGAGGTGACGATGCGCGTCGGAAATGGTTCCAAGGTCGATGTGATCGCCGTCGGCATGCTACCTCTACATCTACCTTCGGGATTAGTTTTAGACCTGAATAATTGTTATTTGGTGCCAGCGTTGAGCATGAACATTATATCTGGATCTTGTTTGATGTGAGACGGTTATTCATTTAAATCGGAGAATAATGGTTGTTCTATTTATATGAGTAATATCTTTTATGGTCATGCACCCTTGTTGAGTGGTCTATTTTTGTTGAATCTGGATCGTGGTGATAAACATGTTCATAATATTGAAGCCAAAAGATGCAAAATTGATAATCATAGTGCAAATTATTTGTGGCATTGCCATTTAGGTCATATTGGTGTAAAGCGCATGAAGAAACTCCATGCTGATGGGCTTTTGGAATCACTTGATTATGAATCACTTGGTGCTTGCGAACCATGCCTCATGGGAAAGATGACTAAAACTTCGTTCTCCGGAACAATGGAACGAGCTACTGACTTATTGGAAATAATACATACCGATGTATGCGGTCCAATGAGTGTTGAGGCTCCTGGCGGGTATCATTATTTTTTGACCTTCACAGATGATTTGAGCAGATATGGGTATATCTACTTAATGAAACACAAGTATAAAACGTTTGAAAAGTTCAAAGAATTTCAGAGTGAAGTGGAAAATCATCGTACCAAGAAAAAAAGTTTCTACGATCTGATCGTGGAGGCGAATATTTGAGCTATGAGTTTGGTCTTCATTTGAAACATGTGGAATAGTTTCACAACTCACGCCACCTGGAACACCATAGGAAATGGTGTATCTGAACGTCGTAACTGTACTTTACTGGATATGGTGCGATCTATGATGTCTCTTACTGATTTACCGCTATCATTTTGGGGTTATGCTTTAGAGACTGCTACATTCACATTAAATAGGGCACCATCAAAATCCGTTGAGACGACACCATATGAACTGTTGTTTGGCAACAAACCCAAGTTGTCGTTTCTTAAAATTTGGGGCTGCGATGCTTATGTGAAAAAGTTTCAACCTGATAAGCTCGAACCCAAATCGGAGAAGTGCATCTTCATAGGATACCCAAAGGAAACTTTTGGGTACACCTTCTATCACAGATCTGAAGGCAAGATATTCGTTGCTAAGAATGGATCCTTTCTAGAGAAGGAGTTTCTCTCGAAAGAAATGAGTGGGAGGAAAGTAGAACTTGATGAGGTAATTGTACCTTCTCCCGAATTAGAAAGTAGTTTATCACAACAGTGATTCCTACACCAATTAGTGAGGAAGCTAATGATGATGATCATGAAACTTCAGATCAAGTTACTACCGAACCTTGTAGGTCATCCAGAGTACGGTCCGTACCAGAGTGGTATGGTAATCATGTTCTGGAAGTCATGTTACTAGACCATGATGAACCTACGAACTATGAGGAAGCGATGATGATCCCAGATTCCGTGAAATGGCTTGAAGCCATGAAATCTGAGATGGGATCCATGTATGAGAACAAAGTGTGGACTTTGGTGGACTTTCCCGATGATTAGCAAGCCATAGAAAATAAATGGATCTTCAAGAAGAAGATGACACTGACGGTAATGTTGCTGTCTACAAAGCTCGACTTGTTGCGAAAGGTTTTCGACAAGTTCAAGGAGTTTACTACGATGAGACCTTTTCACCAGTAGCGATGCTTAAGTCTATCTGAATCATGTTATCAATTGCCGCATTTTATGATTATGAAATTTGGCAAATGGATGTCAAGACTGCATTCGTTAATGGATTTCTTAAAGAAGAGTTATATATGATGCATCCAGAAGGTTTTGTCAATCCAAAGGGTGCTAACAAAGTGTGCAAGCTCCAGCGATCCATTTATGGACTGGTGCAAGCTTCTCGGAGTTGTAATATATGTTTTGATAATGTGATCAAAGCATATGGTTTTATACAGACTTTTGGAGAAGCCTGTATTTACAATAAAGTGAGTGGGAGATCTATAGCATTTCTAATATTATATGTTGATGACATATTGTTGATTGGAAATAGTACAGAATTTCTGGATAGCATAAAAGGATACTTGAATAAGAATTTTTCAATGAAAGACCTCAGTGAAGCTGCTTACATATTGGGCATCAAGATCTATAGAGATAGATCAAGATGCTTAATTGGACTTTCACAAAGCACATACCTTGATAAAGTTTTGAAGAAGTTCAAAATGGATCAGTCAAAGAAAGGGTTCTTGCCTGTGTTACAAGGTGTGAAGTGGAGTCTGACTCAATCCCCGACCACTACAGAAGATAGAGAGAAAATGAAAGTCATTCCCTATGCCTCAGCCATAGGTTCTATCATGTATGCAATGTTGTGTACCAGACCTGATGTGTGACTTGCTATAAGTATAGCAGGGAGGTACCAAAGTAATCCAGGAGTGGAGCACTGGACAACGGTCAAAAACATCCTGAAATACCTAAAAAGGACTAAGGATATGTTTCTCGTTTATGGAGGTGACAAAGAGCTTGTTGTAAATGGTTACATCGATGCAAGCTTTGACACTGATCCAAATGACTCTAACTCGCAATCTGGATATGTATTTATATTGAATGGTGGAGCTATCAGTTGGTGCAGTTCCAAGCAGAGCGTCGTGGTGGGATCTACGTGTGAAGCGGAGTACATAGCTGCTTCAGAAGCAGCAAATGAAGGAGTCTGGATGAAGGAGTTCATATCCGATCTAGGTGTAATACCTAGTGCATCGGGTCCAATGAAAATCTTTTCTGACAATACTGGAGCAAGTGCCTTGGCAAAGAAATCCAGATTTCACAAGAGAACCAAACACATCAAGAGAAGCTTCAATTCCATCCGCCAACAAGTCATGGAGGGAGACATAGAGATTTGCAAGATACATACGGATCTTAATGTTGCAGACCTGTTGACTAAGCCTTTTCCATGAGCAAAATACGATCAACACCAAGACTCCATGGGTGTTAGAATCATTACTTTGTAATCTAGATTATTGACTCTAGTGCAAGTGGGAGACTAAAGGAAATATGCCCTAGAGGCAATAATAAAGTTGTTATTTATATTTCCTTATATCATGATAAATGTTTATTATTCATGCTAGAATTGTATTAACTAGAAACTCAGTACATGTGTGAATACATAGACAAAACATAGTGTCCCTAGTATGCCTCTCCTTGACTAGCTCATTAATCAAAGATGGTTATGTTTCCTAACCATGGATATGTGTTGTCATTTGATAAATGGGATCACATCATTAGAGAATGATGTGACGGACAAGACCCATCCGTTAGCTTAGCATTATGATCATTACAATTTTATTGCTACTGCTTTCTTCATGACTTATACATGTTCCTCTGACAATGAGATTATGCAACTTCCGAATAACGGAGGAACACCTTGTGTGCTATCAAACGGCACAACGTAACTGGGTGATTATAAAGATGCTCTACAGGTGTCTCCGGAGGTGTTTGTTGGGTTGGCATAGATCAACATTAGGATTTGTCACTCCGTGTACCGGAGAGGTATCTCTGGGCCCTCTCGGTAATGCTCATCACTATAAGCCTTGAAAACAATGTGACTAATGAGTTAGTTACGGGATGAAGAATTACGGAACAAGTAAAGAGACTTGCCGGTAACGAGATTGAACTAGGTATGATGATACCGACGATTGAATCTCGGGCAAGTAACATACCGATGACAAAGGGAATGACGTATGTTGTTATGCGATTTGACCGATAAAGATCTTTGTGGAATATGTAGGAACCAATATGAGCATCCAGGTTCCACTATTGGTTATTGACCAGAGATATGTCTTGGTCATATCTACATAGTTCTCGAACCCATAGGGTCCGCACGCTTAACATTCGATGACGATTTGAATAATGAGCTATGTGATTTGATGACCAAAGTTTGTTCGGGGTCCCGGATGATATCACGGACATGAGGAGGATTCTTGAAATGGTCAAGAGGTAAAGATTGATATGTTGGAAGGTTATATTCGGACACCGGAATGGTTCCAGAGTGATTCGGGTATTTTCGGAGTACCGGGAGGTTACCGGAACCCCCCAGGGAAGTACTGCGCCTTCATGGGCCTTCGTGGAAAGGAGAGCAGGTCCGCAAGGGTGGCCGCCCCCCTGGCAAATCCGAATTGGACTACGGAGGGGGCGACGCCCCCCTCTTTCCTTCTCCCTCTCCTCCTCCTTCCCTCTCTCCCTCTCTTGGAAAACGAAGGGGAGTCCAACTAGGATTGCGCGCCCCTCCTGGTCGCCGGCCTCCTCCTCTCCCCCCTTTATATACGTGGCCAGGGGCACCCCAAACCACAACAGACAATCTCTTAGCCGTGTGCGGTGCCCCTTTCCACAGTTTAACACATCGGTCATATCGTCGTAGTGCTTAGGCAAAGCCCTGCACCGGTAACTTCATCATCACCGTCGCTACGCCGTCGTGCTAACGGGACTCTCCCTCGTCCTCAACTGGATTAGGAGCACGAGGTACGTCATCGTGCTGAACGTGTGCTAAACACAGAGGTGCCGTACGTTCGGTACTTGGATCGGTTGGATCGTGAAGACGTTCGACTACATCAACCGCATTACTAAACGCTTCCGCTTTCGGTCTACGAGGGTACGTGGACACACTCTCACATCTCGTTGTTATGCATCTCCTAGATAGATCTTGCGTGATCGTAGGAATTTTTTGAATTACTACGTTCCCCAACAACCAATCGATCCGTTCGCGTCCCGCACGAGCCAGGCCGGGCCTCATGCAGGCAACCAAACACGCCCGAATATTTATGAAGGCATTTTATTTGCTTTCCTTCAATGGAAGTTCCATTTTTCCTACAATGTATCCCAAGAATCATTGACCGAATCGATGCTCAATCCCAGGTCATCTTCACGCAATCATAAAGAAAAAGAAAGAAATATTTAGCTCATCAAAATATTGTCACTCACTGCGAACCAACCTGTGGTTGGATGGTTAGAGGGACCGTGGTATCCCCAGCCCACCAGGATTAAGTCCTGGTGCTCGCATTTATTTCAGGATTTCCGGCGATGCGCATTCAGTGGGAGGAGACGTTCCCGTCGACGATGAGGTGACTACGGTGACTTTGTAAAGTTCAAGATGATATGTTGCCTCAGTCTTTCAAGAATACTAGATGACTAGTTGCGCCAATGGCGCAAAGGCCAAGAGTAAGCCATGTATTGAAAGAGTGTACATTAATATTATTCGGGCACATATTGAAACATATGAGAAAAATTACGACAATACAAGCGATGCAATACCCATATAATGTTCAAGGACATATCAGTATTAACAAAACCGTTAATTAGTCAGACACAAATCCACACCCGAGAAGCACATTGCACAGGGTTGAAACTTTTAAGCCTCACATTCCCAAGCAATCTTAAAGAGGGCTAACAGAATTGAAATCACTGATGCAAAGTATCAGCAGTTAGTAATATTTATACAGACAACTTCTTTATTGTAGTCATATGATGATGAAATCAGTACGTAAATCAGCACCAAGGATAGCCGATAAGACGAACAAAGATTCTGCATCCCACTGAACAACACTATTATGCAAGACTCGTTTTAAAAGGCCCTCAGTTTTAATTTCTATAAGAGCTTGAAACTTTGGAGCCAAGGCTATGAACCTTCATATCCAACCAAACATCTTAGCATGCAAACACGGTAAAATGGGAAGAACATTGCACAGGGTTGAAACTTTTAAGCCTCACATTCCCAAGCAATCTTAAAGAGGGCCAACAGAATTGAAATCACTGATGCAAAGTATCAGTAGTTAGTAATATTTATACTGACAACTTCTTTATTGTAGTCATATGATGATGAAATCAGTACGTAAATCAGCACCAAGGATAGCCGATAAGACGAACAAAGATTTTGCATCCCACTGAACAACACTATTATGCAAGACTCGTTTTAAAAGGCCCTCAGTTTTAATTTCTATAAGAGCTTGAAACTTTGGAGCCAAGGCTATGAACCTTCATATCCAACCAAACATCTTACCATGCAAACACGGTAAAATGGGAAAGAAAGACTCTAAATGTGATGCACCAAAAGTTGAAGAAAATGTTGAACGGCCTGGGCGTGAGGAGTTGTGCCCATGACCTGGTGACGCCGAGAAGCACGTGGATGTGGACCACGATGACGATGGTGGCGGCGCCCTCCTCGTCGACCTTCAGCAGCTCGCCAAAGTCTGCAATGCTCATACTTTGCATCGAGTAAACCCATCTCACTAAGAACGGGAATGAGCATCGCCTTTGGCATGATCTTGGTAGCATCCGCTTCCTATAATAGAACATGCAAAGAGAACATAATGAGGATAATATTATGCATGCACCACTCTGCACAAAAAAAACTCTCCAAGGAAGTAGCTTTTATTACCCTACCTCCATTTCTCTAGCTTTCAATATTAAAGGGAAAAAAGCAATTCCCATTAATTGTATACCGCATAGCTAAACCCCAGATTACAATACACATAACAGAGCAAAATTTCTTCATAATTCAATTAAAATGAGGCCATATGCATCATGATTAAAGTTGCTCCCTGTATTGTATATACAACCATGATTCAAAGTGCTCCTTGTACTGTATATAAAACATAGAAAGAACATGATCGTGGTCACCTCCATCTCCTACAAAATTAGCAACATCCAGAGATAATAAACTATAATTCAAATTAAATATTTGCACCGATCAAAAAACTGCACAAAAAACTACAGGAAAATAAAACTACAACCCCATGGATCTTTCATTCTACAAAGGCATCTAAATATACACTTAGATCTTGATTGTAGAAATGAGGCATAGTTGGTGCCGCCGTTGCTCATATCGGCGAGCCAAATCCTTGCAGTTGCCACTGTCGCTCCCTGAAACCTAAAGCTGGTGATTTTCAATAGCTAGGGAGGCTCCATAAAGACCACCACGGCCGCCGTTGCCGCTCAGGTACACACTAACCTCCTTCGGTGTTTGATTGAGTCTATAGAAATTTTTGTGAGCTCTTTAGTTTGATCTCCACCGATAGTTGTGACCCTCGCTGCTGCAAAATCCCAACTTTGTTCACCCCTACAACCTTAGCTCGTGGAAGCCATCGTCACCGAGGGCTACCTGGGCCTGGATAATACCTAACTGATATATATGATGAAACAAAAGAATGAAAATCCAATAAACATCAACATGATCTTTAATTTATTAAGAAAAACACATTTATAGAATTTCTAATTAGCTCAATTTATAGTAGAAATAAAAATAAACCACAACGTGTTCAAATGAACGATGACGGCTCAAGACATTGAATCAGATGTGAAATCCCGGAGTTAGCTAAATTCTAACTGTATGCCTATTTTTAAGTGTCCCAAAATAAGTGTCGCTGAGTACTAATTTTGACATTTATCGCATGCATTATGTTCCCTAAATCAAAGAAGAAATAATACTGGAAGCACGTAAAGTCCAGGCTGGTCAAGTCTCCATTGACAACCGCTACGTGTGAAGAATTAGACTGTGTTGCTAGTTAGTACGCACAATACAGCCTATTCATGCTAGCAACATTTGCTATTGGACTCTTAAATCACACTTAATGTATCTATTTCCTAAATTATTAGAATAGCGACCTCTGTATAGCAGAAAACAAACATGCGTGGAGCTAACTCAGTTACCTCACAAAGGTAATTAGCAAGGCAGCAGCAAAATCTTGAGCTCCTTGTGGTTCTTGCTCTGTTTCCACTTGAGCAATCCCTCTCTGCCTCCCAAATCTTCACTGATGCCTGCAAAATGTATGCACATGGGACTGCATTAAGATAGCCAAATGAAAAATGGTCCGACGAAGTCATTCACTATAACCAACAATTGTCTTCCTAAACCACAACTTGAAATACTCTAGATAGCCTCATTTCAAAAGAAAAACTGAACAACAATCGGATGGCAGAGACGCCAAAATAGCTCAAATGATTCAGCCATTTACCAATTTCCAGGCATTATTATGTCGCATACTTGTACAGTTGTACTTTCCAAAGCTGTTAGAAAACCAATTTTTTTCCTTCATCATGCAAGTCCCAGGTAAGCGTGTTGTGTGGCAGCCCGTGCTGCTCCTGTCAAGATCAGGCGTGAATGGAGAGACAACGCACAACAGCGAGGCAAACTCAGGCGGGAGATAGCAATAGTGAAGGACTCTGAAAATAGAGAGATAAATATGGCAGCAATCTGCTCCCGATCCGGAATCATGCCATTAAGATCATGCTGCCCCTGCTCTTCTATGTCGGCAATCTGCTCCCGGTCCGAAATCACGCCCCACAGTGGCATCCGGTCCAGAACTTGGGGAGGCGTCGTCCTGCGGGAAGACAAAAATAGGCAGCCCGCCGATCACCAGATATTACGTACTATGATTTGCTTTAACAAGGGGACAAATAGTTTAATTAGTGATCAACTAACAAGAATCTAAACAATCTATGGCATTCATCTCCTAAGACACATCCAACAGTTGTGAAGAAGCAGCTACATCAGGGCGAGGATTGGAACAAGGACTGGGAGAGGATGAGGAACATACCTAGTACAAATCAAATATCACTTCCTTCTTTCTCATCGTTAATTACCAGCATTGCCATCAGGAACATCTACAAAATATGTGGTCTCAGTTCCTGGATATCCCATGAGAAATAGCAGCAATAAAAATGATGAAACTGGACTTAAATAGATTGTTTAGTGTCGTAAAAATTCAGTGAGTATGTCAACAGAAGAACAGGACACCAGGTAACGAACTACCATTAAAAGAACCAGTTGTTGTACAAAATATAATCAATTAGGGTGTAAAAACATTATCGTGAACCTGCACCAAATCCAGAAACTAAAGAACATTGTCTAAAGAAGAAGACATATGTAACACATGAAGAATGTAGTCTTCTCGCAATAACTACCACTAGTGCAGAACCGGGCAATAACACCGGTTCGTAAGGCCCTTTAGTGTCGGTTCCATAACCGGCACTAAAGTGTGGTCACTAAAGCCCCCCCCCCCCTTAGTACCGGTTCTGCACGAACCGGTGCTAAAGGGAAACCACGTGGCACGAGGCAGCTCCGGGGGCCTAGAGCCCTTATACCGGTTGGTAACACCAACCGGTACTATAAGGTTTGGGGGTTTTAGTTTTATGATTTCTTTTTCATTTAATTTTGTGTTTCCATTTTAATTCTTTTTCGTTTGCTGGTATTTTACAATACT